>NW_021637851.1:0-67159 GCF_004799145.2 Neltuma alba | reverse complement strand
CTAATCCAAGTACAGAAATAAATTATTTGAACCCATCCCACTTAAGATCTCTTTGAACTTTTCCTCAACTTTTGCAATGCTTGTAATGATTACAACTCACAAGCACTTAACCACAGCACATTTATCCATATGACTCATATTATTAGGCTTAATTTTTTTGGATAGGCCTAATTAGACGTTTAATTAACTACTATATTATTAATATATTATTAAACATGAACTTAATAGCAAGTTGCCAAGTTCTATTATTGAATAATATAACCAATTTATTAGCCTCCACACGAAATACTACATGAGACCCACATGAGTATTTAAAATATAAAATTAATAAAGAGTCACACTGTTTATTAATAAGTCATGAATTATTATGCGTTGCTTTTAATCTGGCTTTCTCCATACACTTCATTGAGCTTTCTTCAGCATTGTTTTATTCCTTCACTAATTTTTCACATATTTCTATAGGGTTTAAATTTTAAAAAGATAATTACAAATTTTGAAAAGCTTTTTTTTTATTATATATAGACACATCATATTTTTTTCCAATTCATTTTCAATCAAAGGTAAGTGCACATACAATATCTCACCAAAAGAAAAAATACACCAGCGTCAACTGAAAATCTCAACAAGTTATCAATCACTTAAGTGGAGAGTCAAAATTCACAAATCAAATAGTCAATGGCTCGATGCACTTCTCTTTCAGAACCCACAGCCACTTAAACACAAGCTTGAGGAAAGCTGCTTCACTCCAAACTCAACCCAAGAAAAACAAGAAGAAGAGAAATTTCATCAGTATTATCCACCTGAAATATGCGACTGCAAGTATAAACAGAGCAGAAGGCTTGCAAGGTCATCAAGAGCAAGAGCAAGATGGCAGCCAGGAATGTGAAGCACTGCCATGAACTGAACACATAAAGCTTCATTAATTTCCAAGCTTTCACCTTTAATCTTCCATTATAGTACTTGTTCACATCTTCAATGGCTTTGTCCAAAATGCCACCTTGGTCAATCTTATTGAACTGTTCATCCCGTTCCACATATTAGCAGCCTCCTCATCGCTCTTCAAGTGGTTCAGAACAATCCCTTGTGCTCTTAGTATCTTCACATCCTCCTCAGAATCTGTAATCCCGTTCATCAGTTCAGTGTACCGTGTCAAAACCAACGGACCTGATGCTGCTGATGCTTCATATGCAACTAAATTTCTCAACACCACCTCAGTATTGACGTCTAGACTAATGGTGGGAAGGTGAAATGTGCGCGTTTTTGCATCAAAATTAATGCTTGATATGCCTTTATTTGTGGGTAAGAAACCAACCCCTGCGTCTAAGAGTTCTGAAACTGATGGAATAGCAATTTCCCCACTAATGGTGGTTTATTATTGAGACTATTTGAGCTCGAATCCCCATTTTCTGGGTTTTCTTGTTCTTTATCTAGCAAGGAAAAGAAGAAGGATTCAACAGGCACTTTAAGAATTCTAAGTCCAGGAAGGTTGGAGATGACTGTCCAAGGCAACTTAACGATGAATCTCAGAGGTCTAGATAGCAGTACCTTCTTGATCAGACGTATTGGCCCTTTGTTTATGTTTGAAAGCACCTTCCAGAGCTCACTTATGAATCTCTTTACATAGTTTGGATTTGGGGTTGATTTTTCATCCTCTTGCTCTTCTTCAAGTTGAACCTCGTCAACTTCGACTATATCAGATTGTTGTTTCAATTTGGGCACGATCATGTCATAAAAGAAATCTAACAGGTGAGCGCACCCTGAGACTTGGACATTTGGATAATCCTCCATCAGCTTGAAAGGAGAAAGTTCTTTGAACAATCCTACGGCCATTGAAAACAGTAAGTCGTCTGCAACTTCTAACGATGTGAACTTGAACTCCAACATCTCTCTCAGAACAAACAAGGGAAGCTGATTCTCAAGCATTACTATGTCTCTCAAAATTGCATTATGAGCTGATTTCTTCCCTGCATAATCTACCAAATGAGACATAGACCTTGAGGAAACTCCGGGTACTTTTGATCCTTCTTGGATGGCATAAACCTGAAGGAACTCAAGCAAGAACGAGGCATCGACCGCCATCATCCACACCAAGGTTTCGCCATTGAAATCTAAGAACTTGTGGTAGCATGCTCGAATCCTCTGCTCCAACTTTGTCAGTTGTTGCACGAGGTTTTCTAACTTGAAGCTTTGTAGTTGTTTCTGGAACCTTTTTGCAGCGGCAAGCTTGTACCTTTCCATTTCATAAAGCTCTGGACGCCAGTAATGATAAGGACCAATTGCAACTTGCTGAGGGACGTAAGAATCTGGATCACTAACCATGAGGAGCCTGGGAACATTGAAGATGGATACAGGTAGTTCACCATCATCCTCAAGTTCTTCTTCAAGTGTTCTACGGATTTGAATGACCCATCTGAGCTCATCAAAGTTGGATTTAGAGTCATCTGACATTGTGAACCTCAGAGAAGACATGTTATATGATTTTACTAATGGATGAACTTACTGCAGGAAATAGCAGTTTCGATGATATATTTAACGAAGAATGAGTTGGGAGAATGGAGCTTTAATTGGGCATAGGACCTGTGAAAGCGTTACTGAAGCTTTAAAAAAACATGAGAGCTATTCATCACCAGCAAGGTTTAGTGATAGCATTCTCTGAAGTCATCTTAAAGTGAAATATTGTGAAGTTTCGCATGGTTAAAATGGCATAGGTTAAACGTGCTTTTTATGAATATTATAAGAGAAACTTTACAGTCTGTTGCATTAGAAAATTTTAATGGAAGAATAATTAGGTGCAATATTTTATTTCACAATTGGCTAAACCCAGACCTTCCTTGCTATAAGAGCAGAGAGTTAATCTAAGATTTCTTTGAATTATTCTTTCGTTTCTTAAATCAACAGTTTCCTTTAACATGAAGAAAAGGTAGCATCTTTCAAGTGACCCGACTAGCATTTATAAATTAACATAATCTAGCAAATTGAAGATCACACTCCGCGACATGATTACGTCTTTTTGGTGTGTCTGATAAAAAAAGAGTCTGCAAGTCATATCCTTCATGAATATAAAATTGAAACAAAAATGATATAGTACCTTGTATGACCTTTTGCAATCTTTGTACTCCTCTGGTTCCAAATGTGAAACTCATTTTTAATATAAATTATATTATAAAATAGATCTTACATGTAGAACAAAAAGAATACTACATCAGACTCCATTGTTTGTGCCATACTTCCAAGGCATACTGATAATCCAGCTATACTGTATGTAAATCACCTCTCAACCCAGATCATTTCCTCGCAGTAGATTTAAAGGATGAAAAGATATTAATTTTATTGAAATTTCAGACGTTAGTAACCATGATAGACTTTGAGACGTGAATGTGGTCTTCTTTTTAACAACAATAAAAGAATTTCTTTTTTCATGAAAACTAGATTTTATTTTCATGCGCAATGCATGGAGAGATTAAAAGCTCTTTATATGTGAGAGTAAAGCAGAACCTTGAGATGGATTATTCCAAAAGGCTTTTGTGCACGGAGAGGGTGCTAATAAGGGCAAAAACCGTCGCGATTGATTACTCCTTCCAGTCATCGTAGGTGTTTTCACATATGAACAGAAAAAGAACAATGCTAATGAACAATGAATACAAGAAGGTTAAAGTAAATTTTCTTATGTACCTAAAGAGACAATTAAATCATTCCACAAATGACAAAATTCAAATATATGAGATTAATTATACAAAAATATGAGGAAATTAATAGAGATATTAATTATGAAATTCAAATTGGGGGGTTCAGGTAGAGAAAGACTACCAAAGTTATTTGTGACCTAAAAATACTTAATAAGGTAAAAGTTTTATCACACTGTTATAAGATTAGTGATGCTATATGGCATTAAATGTTAGAGTTTAAAGGGACATGAGCATAAAGTGCGAATAACTGAGATGAGAATATTGAAAGGAATATATAGTCATACAAGAAAATATAAGATTCACATTGAATATATATGCAGAAGAGTTGAAGAGCACCTAACAAAGAAAAAATGGTAAAACACGCACGTTCATAGAATGCATTGATAAGAAGGGTAGATCAAGCAATATAAGACCCTCTAAAATGGGTTAGAAGAAGACTGATAGGACCCTCTCCTACAAGCTTATAACCTGAGTAAAAACTAGAAATAAACAACACACAATGGGAATATTTGAGATTAACATACTATTACCGCATAAGGATGATTGCAACACAAAATATAATAAGCAAAAGATACAATACACTCAGACACAACTCTCACAACATACAACACATACTAGAACATAGGCACATAACAAGTTCACCAATCTTGCGAGACGATTGGCTCTCTCCCTTCGAAGGCATCAGCCACACCTCTCAGAGTTCTTCTCCGCCTTCTCCCGCTGGACCAGAGTGAAGATTTAAAGACTCAAAAAGTGACTTTTGCAACCCCTAACTCATAGACTTTGACTATAGCAGTTCGAACATAGACAGATAACAAGTTTACCAATCTTTTGAGAGGATTGGCTTTCTCCCTTCAAAGGCCTTAGCCATACTTCTCATAATTCTTCTCTGCCTTCCCCCGCTGGACCAAAGTGAAGATTTTAAAGACTCAAAAAGTGACTTTTACAACCCCCAACTCATAGACTTTGACTATAGTAGTCCCGTAACTACCCTACTCTCTATTTCTTCCTTCAAAATAGCAAATCATAATTCTTTCGAACAAAAGGTACCTTTTCCTTCACATGTATTTTCCTAGATTTCCAACAGTAGTCCTAACAAATATCGAGAAGAATACTCAAGTTATTGAGCAAAACCTTTTGATTACCAATCTATCCAAAGATTCCATAGTTAATAAAGTATAATGACACCGTCTAATCCATATAGTTGACCTCGGAAAAGACTTGTAGTTGTTGTACATCAAAAGAAAATTATCATTAACTAAAAAAGTATTAAAGTTCATGACAAGGAGGAATAGATTTTAAAGAGATATTGATATTGATGGTTGGTGATTGCAATCTTCTATGAAATCCTTTTTTTTTTTTTTTTTGGGGGGGGGGATTGTGGAGCCATATTCGAACTTCTCAAATCTCAATTCTCTAATGCATGCCCAGGCAAATGTTGAAACCATACTCAATGCCCAATAGTACAGGTTGAATTTAGTCGACCCACCCGACTAGACAAATCTAGCATAGTTTCTACAGCTTGACCACAGAATAAACGAGAACATGATACCAATAAAAGCATAACAAGTGGCAACCTGAGTAGTCCATAGGGGCAAGTCACTATGTACAGATATTTATGATCAAAACCAGGCACAGGCACTCGAGGCTCACATAATTCTTCAAGTGAAAGTCTCCACTGCATTTCAGAACTACCTTTAGCAGTTTAAAGAAATTAAATAGCAGGCTGATTATCTCAGCAGATCAGACTTATATTTGTACATATGCCTAGTAGAGGTTTATAATCAACCAATCACAATCAGTCATGTCAGGAACCACCATCAGCCAAGCAAATTAGGGAGAGTCGAGTTGTGAATCCACACAATATAGAGTCAACAGTCAAAGAAGAACAAGCTTGTTACTGTTTTGCTGATTTTTTTCTCTTTCATGGGCGTGTCAACATTTCTCATCTTCCTCTAAAGTCACCTTCGATCTATGCTATGCTATTTTCAAATTCTAGCATACTTGTATCTTGCATCTTCTCAACCTTGCTTGCTTTTCCCCAATGATACCACTGGAGAAAAAAAGAGACTCGCGCCTGTAGATATATACAAACATTGCACATGCAAACAATAGGATAAAAAATCACAACTATCCACCAGGGGATTCTCCTGTCACCTCCAGCGTTGTCCCCAACTCTTTCCTTGGCCTAGATGAAAGTCCTTTTGCTAGCATCTCTTCATCATATTTCCTGGCCATGTCTAATAATCCCTTATCCAAAAGAGCATCTATCATAGCATTGTAAGCAGATGCATCTGGACTACATCCAAGTTCTTCCATTTTCTCCCACAATAAAAATACTGGTCGAAGAAATCCCCACCTCCCAAACTTCCTCATAAGCATAACATAGGTATCCATACTTGGTCGAACTCCACTTCCAATCATTTTATAAAACAATGTCAGTATATCCCTAGGCTTTTCCATGCACGCGAAAAAGAATTGATATGAAATAGCATTCGGCTGACATCCATTCTTACGCATGGTACCAAGCATCTCAAGTGCTTGCTTATGTCTGTAGTTATCACATAAAAGCCTAATGATAGTGTTATAGGTTACGAGAGAAGGTTCAAACCCTAAATCTTTCATTTCACGAAAGAGGTTAATTGAAAAATCAACCCCCTGTGAAAGACCTATGGCACGAATAGCAATATTATAGACAACCACATCCAATTTCATCCGTTTACTCTTCATCTGCTTGAATAACTTCACAGCCTTCCAAGGCTTTCCACTTTTGCACATTATATCCATATATGTTGCATATGAATGTACATCTTTTTGAACTCCCTTTCTATCCATCTCTTCCCAAAATTCCCTACACTTGCTCCACCATCCCAATTTAAACCACCCACGAAGAACAATGTTATAGTATTTTACATTGACTTCCACATCTCCATTCTTGTTCTTCCCAAAAATCAAGTCTTCGGCTTCATTCACATGCTTGTACTCACACAGTGCATCAATAAGATTGCAGTACGAAGTTTCATCCTTTAAATTAAATTGGTGAAGCTTTTCATATGTCTCTATCGCTTCATTAACTAGATGAGCCGAAACATAACGTTTAAACATGATTCGAAATGTGGTATGGTCCGGAGAAGAAGATGGATTTTGCCGCATGCGTTGAACCAAATCCCATGAAAGTTGAAACTCAAAGAACTTACCAAGGATGTCGATCATATAATTATATGTATCAGTGGGGAGCTGCAAACGGTATTCTCTTTCGACCCAATTGAAAAATTCGAATGCGCGTTTCCAGTCATTGCGGAAGGTTAACAAAGTTTCACGAACTGTTGCGGGATCAGTATTGCTGGAACTTGGTTCGAGTGTTGGGGATTGGTGGGGAAATTGTTTGGAGGAATAGAAAAGGGTTTGGATGAAACAAAGATGAGGGAAGAATCGAAGGCGACAAGAGGCGGGCAAACCCATCGGGAAGTTTTGCAAGTGCTAAAACCCATCACCGAAGCAGTGATGCGTTTAGAGCCGAGGGATGGAGCCATAAGATCCATGGTTTACCAGAGCGGACCAAGATCCAATAAAGGCATTATAATGCGACCCGGGTTAATCCTCTTGGTTCCCAAGACAAGAACAAGGCTTGGATCTCCATATCTGACTTTTTTTTTAAAAAGTATTATATATATAATTTCTTTCAATATGTATACATATAGTTCTGAATTGATTTATACATTTATCTTGTAATTAAAACATTTTTCTACGTTGGAACCTGGAACTCCTATTATTCATACTTGAGTAATTAATTTTATTCACTTGATTTTTTTGCATTTTATCAAGTTCGAATAAAACATAATAAATGTCTGAGATGTGAGATGTGTTGCTTTAAAAAAAATGTGACATGATCAAAGTTGTTCCTATTTTATACTACCTCCAGTCCTAATTATAAGAGCCAGTTGACTAATTTGAGGAGATTAAAGAAATAAGTTGAGTTAGTTTTTTGTCCTAAATAGATGTTGTCTTTCCTAAAATATTTTTGCTAATCTAGTTTATTGACTAGAATTATCATTGTTAGAAGGGCTATTTTGAAAAAAAATGTATAAATATAAGAGACAAAGTGGATTGGGGTTTTATGTTTAGGACTAAAATAAAAATCAAATAGAGTCTTATATTAAGGATTGGAAGTAATATCTATTTCTTTTATTTTTACTTTGGTCTCATATTTGCAAAATAAAATGAATATTTTTGTTTCGCATTTTTATACAGAGACACACACAGTTACTCTCTCCATCCTTTTTTATAATCAATAACTATCATCCACTCTTTAATATATTTATTGTCTTATTTTTCAAACCATCATCTCTCTCCATCACATATTCTCTTTCTTTTATAGTTTCTTTTATTATAATAATTTTCTAATTCTTTTTCTTATACTCTCTCCTCTCATAAATAAAAGTATTTTGGGGAAAAAAACTTCTAATTTTTACCTATTTATTGTCTTTAATTAATTTTTTGATCTACATAATAGAGTCCTATGTTTTTTATAATAAGAGACGGGGGGAGTATTTAACAAAATTTAACAATTGTGGAACTTTTTCAAAATATTTTGTTTATTTATGTGATTTAATTCAATCTAAATAAAATTAACAGTTAACCGTGAAATGTGATATTCGGTAGCCGGGTGCAAGGGAAATGGGAACATACCCTTCACTTCAGCCATGGAAATCTCTATCATTCTATTTCCATGGGTTAAAGTCAAAATTTCAACCTCTATGCTCTCTCCCTCTTTCCTCTCCCTATCTCCTGTGCTATACAGCCGCCTGTCGGAATTGCTTTTTCTATTTCTTTCCAATTACAAAAATGGCGGTGGCTTCTCTTCAGTTCCCTGTAAAAGCTTTCAGGTCATTCCCTCAAAACTTTCACTTGTCATCTAGTAAATCATCTAAGCATCGCCTTGTCAGGTGTTCCGCTGCCTCCCCTCCTTCCAAACGCAATTATTCCATCACTTTACTTCCTGGCGATGGCATTGGTCCCGAAGTCACCGCTGTTGCCAAGAATGTTCTCGATCTTGCTGGCTCTCTCGAAGGTTCGTTCGAACCCCTAATGGGGTCGCATGCTTTGTGGGCTAGAGTTGAAATTCCCTTCTTTCTGTCCTGTTTCTTCTCCTAATTTTAAAGTCTCTGATTTGTGCTGCGCTATTTAGTGTTCATGTGATTCCTGTACTTGGAATTTGATAATCTCCCATTGGTTGTATTGATAACGGACGGCTTTTAGAATTAACTCAGGTTTATGCAAAGCTTACTTGCTTCTCTCTGGAAATAATGGTGTTTAGCTCAGTGGACTGGCTACTTATTGTGTTGTCCTATATAGAATTTACACTTTAAAGTGACGCATTATAAGATGAAAACGAAGAGTTCTGTACTAATTTCTGCATACCAAGCATTACCCTCTCTGTGTGTCTATTTTAGCATCTCCTCCTTTCTTAAATCAGGGATTAAATTTAATTTCCTCGAGATGCTTCTGGGTGGAGCTGCATTGGACGAGACAGGAGTCCCATTACCAGAAGAGACATTATCTGTAGCAAAGCAATCTGACGCTATTCTTCTTGGCGCAATTGGAGGGTAGCTATCTTTTCACAGACTCTTGTTTGGAATTTGACACTAGACCACTTTTATACTCAAATTCTTCCCTCTACTAGACATTATGTGTCCTTTCATTTAATTACTTAAGGTATAAATGGGATAACAATGAGAAGCGTTTAAAGCCAGAGACTGGGTTGCTTCAGCTACGGGAAGGTCTTAAAGTATTTGCCAATTTAAGACCAGCTATTGTATTCCCACAGGTAAAAGTTTAATTCTCCTGGAAAATCATTTAGTTGATATTTAGGTATAAGATTTATGGAATATGTAATATCCTATGTGACGAGAAAAGAAAATGTAATATCCCCATGCTGACTTATGAAATTTGAAACACAGGGAAATTTAATTTCCCATATCTTATGCCCCGCTATCACATAAGCAGGAATGTAAATAGAAGGAAGCCAAGTCTGGCTTCTACCTTTGCTATCAAATACATTCACGCATCATATAATAAGGATTTTACTCGCTAAGAACATAGGTCATTATTTCAGTTAATATTCTTTTAAATCCTCATCCTGGGCTAGAATTTTGGCTGAGTTTAACCATAGTTTCTGGTGAAATATTAGCATTATTCTGTGCAACAGTTATTGAATCGTTCGATATTATAATGCCATAGAGCACGACTTCATGTTTGATATTATACATCAGATGCTAACTGATATCCCTTACCCAGTATCTACCATTTTGTATTAGTTTTCGAGTTGGCTTTGGCATTCTATAAACTTTTGTGAATTGTCCTGTAGTTAATGGATGCCTCAACTTTGAAGAGAGAGATTGTTGATGGGGTTGACCTCATGGTTGTAAGGGAACTCACTGGAGGTCTGTCGGGCTTTGATTTTGACTGTGTACAGTGGATTTGATTTTCTTTTATGATCTTTGAAATAGTAACTGTCAACTATTTTAACAACTTTTGAATTTATTTATATTTTATTTATTATTCATTTTTTTCCATTTTCTTTAATTTAGAAATACTGTAGCTAAGCCTGTTGCTGTGTTGCTGTATTAGGCATTTACTTCGGAAAACCCAGAGGCTTCGGTACTGATGAAAATGGTGAAGAGACTGGCTTCAATACTGAGATTTATGCTGCACATGAGGTATCTTACTTGTCCAAGTTGGTCCTCTAGATAAAACATTTGTGATATCATTATGTTATCATTTCTTCATGCCATTGCTGCTTAACATATGTATTCTTGTGAAAAATTATTTTAATAACTTCTTTTATCTTGTCTTCCTATTGATTTTCTTCTAGAACTTTATAACCTATGGCTAATCTGAATTTGATATTTCTTTAAGCAATTTGTGGCTTCATAATTTAATTTGATGAAGGATGTTGTGTTTCTTGATCCTTCTTTTATTGCAAATTCTAGTTTCTCCAAAATATTTGAATATAAAAAGGAGGTTGATAAGAATTAAAAGCGGAACCTGAGAACTGAAGATAGAAAAGGGGGAACCATATAAATACCTTTTTTTTAATGGAATATATACAAATGCTTTTGATGTATACGGACAACAATGGGCAAATTGAAAAGCTTAGAAGAATAAAAATAAGGGATCACCATGGATAAGAGTTAGCATGGTTAAAAAAAATTTGATATGCTTGGGATTGCTAGAGAAGATATGCATGTGACTGTTTTGTAAAGACTGTTTACCTTGGAGGAATTTGCTAGAGAAATAGAATTCGTTTGAAGGATGTAAGTTGGTGTTTGAATCAAAATTTATATTCATTCCAAATTAGAGAGATATGGGCTAGTTTTTACTTTTTATAGTACATTAAAAATCTGCAAATTCTGCCAAAAGATGGGAGTTGCAGTGCAGTTTCTATCATGTGATGTCATGTCATGTTCGTGCTGTGTTTTTCTTTTGTCCCTTGGAAGAATTTCTAAGGTCCTTTTGGAGAACTAGCATTTTCTAAGAGGAAGTGTATGGGAATGTATATGTTGTGGGATTCACATTTTTATTTTCCCTCCAAAAAGAACTTCTATTTTTCTTGTCACCAAAAGCAAAAAAAACTTTTTTTCTTCCTGAGATTTGTTGCTGCTGTCCTGTCCTTATGATAAGTGTCATAATCCCTAAAACTATGACTGTCTCTTTCTGTTCAGCTCAAAAAAAAAATTGATTGTCTGTTTCTGACGTTTGTTAACTCTTAAACCAGATTGATCGCATAACACGTTTTGCATTTGAGATTGCTCGGAAGCGGCGTGGGAAACTCTGTTCTGTTGACAAAGCTAATGTGTTAGAGGTACTTATTACTTCATCCAGTACGTTACTGGCAATTGTACTATTCTGAATAATCACAGTAAGTTTGTGGGTAGTCTCTGGTTGTGAGATTGAGAGACATACTGATTTTTTTTTTTTTTTTGTGTGCTCATGTTCATTTATCATGTTCTCTACAATATATGTCTCAATTAGTTGTCGTTGCGTTAGGGTAAAAGATTTCTGAGATTAGCTTCTCATTAAAGGTGTGAAACTTATAATGAAGACACATCTTGGCAGTTTTTTGATAAACATCATATGCGGGATAATTTGCAGCACGAGTCAATTTGTGAAACTTTTAAATAAAACTTCAAAGATGCAAGTTATATCATCTGCAAAATTTTATACGACTGAAAAGTAATTAAAAATTTAAAACTTGCCTATGATTTGGCTACTAATGAATAGTAATGAGGAAAAGATACGTGGTATATGATACACTTGTGTCCTTTTCCAACATATCTTAATGAGTCTGGCGTGTCTATTTTTTTCAGGCATCAATGTTCTGGAGGAGAAGAGTTCTGGCAATGGCACAAGAATATCCGGATGTTGAGCTCTCACACATGTATGTTGATAATGCCTCAATGCAACTAGTTCGCTATCCCAAACAGGTCTGCTTATGGAATGTATTAGTATAACCTGAGTTCCATTTCAATTTAAGCTACATTAAATGCAATTAACAGAACGAAAATTCTTTAAATTCAAAAATTGCAAAAGTTACATGTTTGATGCCGGTCTTTGTAGTTTGACACAATTGTAACAAACAACATATTTGGGGATATACTATCAGATGAGGCTGCAATGATCACTGGAAGTATTGGGATGCTTCCTTCTGCAAGTCTTGGGAATTCGGTATGAAAATTTTCATTATAATGTAAGATGACGAGCATGTTTAGGGTGAGTGACTATCTTTTTCACCTGACCATATTGGGTTCTGATTGGCTCAGGGACCTGGGCTTTTTGAACCTATACATGGCTCTGCTCCTGACATTGCCGGACAGGTTGGTTTTTTATACTCTCCATTTTTTGGGTCGTTTATCTTTACGCAACAGCCATTACAACCACATAATTATCTTTATACAGGACAAAGCAAATCCATTTGCTACTGTTCTTAGTGCTGCTATGCTTTTGAAGTATGGTCTTGGAGAAGATAAGGCTGCTGAGAGAATAGAAAATGCAGTTTTGGACACCTTGAACAGGGGATTTCGAACTGCTGACATATATTCCGCTGGAACAGTAAGCGTGCTGGCTGCGTAATGTCAAGAATTTTTTAAATTACACTTAAATAGACTAAAGAGCCAAATGCCTACTATGTTTCATCCCTTTACTCTTTCTCCATGATGTCATTGATATCTCTACGTGTCTCTCTATTAACTTTTGTCTTGGTGTTCATGTAATTCTCATCTTTCTGCTAAATGAACTTGGCTTGCACTGTGTAACGCCTGCATCGTCTGTTTATGCAGAAACTAGTAGGATGCACACAGATAGGTGAAGAGATAATGAAGTCAGTTGAATCGCAAGTTCCTGCTGCAGTATAAATCAGACATAGATATCCATCCACAAAAATTTGAGTGCTGGGTTTGGCTTGAAGATCTCTTCTGATGGACTGTGATTTACCTATGCTTTCTCTAATGGATTCTAGCAGAAAGAATTTTCCCATACTGAAGAGAATTCCAGGTTCCTTTTATGCGAGGTTAGAAAATGTTCTAGTGAAAATTGGGAACATTTAAAATGTAGTTTGATAATCTACACTCAACTCCTGTACTCACAGTAGGGTCCAATGAATGTGGAATTTTCTTGCTTGAGTATCTAATTAGGCTTGAATCAGTGTCGTCTAGGCTTCCTTTTCATAAAAGATCAAAGTGTCAATCATCGCAAACGCTATGGGTGAAGCTATACGTCTGAATTCCATGCTGGCGTTCGAATTGCAGCTTTCTTGTGGAAACTGCACTTCTTTAAATTTAAAAAAGAAAAAAAAAACTGATAACATAACGTGAATACGTGAAAATGTAATTTGTCAATCGGTTTCCGCATCGTTATCTTGTGTCCAAATGCAATGTCTTTTCATCTCTTTTAAAAAGACTAATGATTGTTATAAGATTAAATTCAAACTTTCTATTTATAGTTAATTAGTTGAGAAGTTTTATAGTTAGTTAATGATACTCGATTAAAAAAAATTAATGTTTTAGACAAAATATATTATTTTCCCCAGATATTTTTTCTTGGCAAAAAAAAAAAAAATTACTTCCATCTATCTCCAATATATAAGCAAATAAATTTAAAAGGTTCCTGGCATCAAGTTGGAGAGCTGTTATTGGTGCTTTCATTCATTAATTCACCGTTCAAACCCAAGTTCACTGTAATAGTGGCTTGATTAATTTCCTCTGTATGTGAAGTGTACTACAAGCAACTAAAAACTCAAATGAAATAGCATGAGCACGAAGTGGAATGTGACAAGTTTTATATCGTTTGTTCCACATTTAAAATGATTTTTCAAAAAAAAATTTAACTTTTTCATTTTACCTCATTTAATTATTCATTTTAATATTAATACATTCTTTATCACACGTCCCCACAGCATAATTTCTTCTTTCACTCGCACTCTCCCTCCGCCACGTATTCTCTCAAGATTAATAATTTTCCTGTTCTTTCCTTTATCTCTCCCCAAAACTAAGAGTATTTTTTCCTAACTAATTTTATAAAAAGAAAAGGAGGAAATAAGAAAGGAGAAATTTTATTAAGATTTTGAATAAAACATGATTTATTAATTTGTGCCATTTATAATCATAATTAGCCCCTAAAAGGTACTGAATAGAAAAACAGTTCGATCACAGCTTCTACAACGACATATAACCACTTCCCAAATCATCTTCAATGATTTGAAATGTCAAGCACAGGAAATATATTAATAATTAGGTTCACAAAAGATTATGATCACTTCAATATTATTTACGGAATAACTTAAGATTTAATTTAACATTCTATATTTTTCAATTAATATTATCTCTTTATTTACATTGGAAACGAGATGCTCATGTTTCACTGAAGCTATCTGTATAAACTGTAATAATGCAAAATTAATTGAAAAGATTTGAAAGTTTTGATCTGAAATAAACAGATGCATGGATTAGGATTAGACAAGGCAACGAAGTAAATTAAATTAAACTAAAACAAGCATTACAAGGCTCTTAATTTCCTCAAAATTTTCCAGTCCCCTAATTAAACTACCATAATATTAATAATGACCAATTTTCTTCAACAGCAGTCTCATGAGCCTTCTTCTTCTTCTTCAACCTTTCGTTCATTCTGTTAATTACTTGGAGATAGCTCGTCTCAGGCTTTTCACTATGCCACTCACCGTCAAGTTGAATTCCTCCCCCATCTGCAACACATATTTGTTCAACTTTGTGGGAAACTTGTAAGAAATTGTAATTTCTCTCAATAACTTCAAAGCCCATCAACTTTGTGGGAAACTTGAAATTCGTAGAGCTTCACAAGTAAAATTTAAGAAATTGTAGAGAAGCGAACTATAATTTAACATTATTGAAATTAAATAAGCACAGAATTAAAATTAAATCTCATACCCTCTCTTATAAATATAAAAAAGTTACTTAATTAATATAGGTGCATTAAGAAAGTCAAATAAACTAGTTAATTATTACAAATGTCACATAATTTTTTTGATATAAAATGTTTGATTATATGTTACTTTATAAAATAAATAAATCAGTTTGAAAAAAAATGATACAGATAAAAGACAAAATAAGTTGAGGTTTTACATATTTAGAATCAAATTCAATCCTCAATTAATTCTTATATTATAAGCCAGAGTTAATTAGGGCTAAAAGAGAAACATATAAGTAGAATAACTCATAAACTTAATGGCTTTAAGTTTTAGGTGAAGAAATGTTGTTTAATATCTCTCATCTTAAGATGTTCTCCTAAGAAAAATATTCTTCATAAGTGAATAATCCTCCACATATATTTATGTCTTACATATTAAAATTGGTACATTGATCTAAAATACAATTTCAAACTTTTGAAAAATATAAAATGTTAAGCAAACAAGTTACTAATTGAAAACACTTCAGTAAAAGAATTAACTAATTTCTTAATAATAAGTATGATCATTGAGAGTATCTCATGTACTTACCTGAGCAACAATGGTGATGTCAAGGGTGAATTTCCCAAACGGCAAAACGCTGCTACTGATAACAGAGAGATTAAGAGCTTCAAGCTGAGACATTATTTTATGCATAATGCCCTTTTGTTTCTCACAGTGAATTATTATCAGCACCTCGTTCTCGGAAACCCTAGCTTTCACCTCAGGCAGCGACGCCTCATACCACTCGCCGCCGCCGCCGGTCTCACAGCACGACGACGACGCGCCATCGTCGTAGTTGTTGTTGTTATAACCTCCGGACGTCTCCGCCGCACTTGTCTTGTTCTGCTTCTCGAGCTCTCTCACTCGCCCCTCCAGATAGCTCATATAGTTAATCGCCTTCTCCAGGTTTGCATTAATGTCCGTCTACATTTCATCAATCAACCTCTTCATTAATCAACCAGAATGATGATCATAGTGTGTGTGTGTGTGTGTGTGTGTGTAACTAATATATAATTACTACCTGATAATGGGGCCAATTCTCTCCAGATCCCTCCATGGAAGAAGAAGAAAGATAGCTAGATCACCAGCATCAGAATGAATGATAATCGATGTGGATATATATCTTCTGGTTTTCTGGGTGTGATATATATATATATGATGATGATTCTGCAGAAAAATGAAGTTTAGAAAAGGATAAGAAGAAGAAGAAGAAGAAGAGGGTGGGAGAATGGTGGGTCAAGTTGCGTATAATAATGCATGAAGTGAAAGCTTTTTATCTTAAAATAAGAGGAAACGAGACATGGACAAGACCCTGTTTCAAAGTTTAATACCAGAAAATGTTGTGCTCGCTAAACATGCAACTAGCATTTCCACCGTCAGATTCTAAAGATTACACCTGTCAGTCATCTGACCTCTCGGAATAGACCATTTGGAAATCCTAATAATAAGTGCGGTGTTAGTATGCGGCTGGCTGATTCTGCAATGTTATTGCTGGTCGTCCACCTACATGCAACCTTTGGACAGAGGCATTCTGGTAACAAAGTCTTGATCTGAATTAATTGGTTGTTTGGATATTTGGTAATAAGATTTAAAAAAAAGAACACTCTCAAAGGGCTGTTATTAAAAAAAAAAAATGAAAAGTCAAATGTTAAAATAAAAAAATGTTTCAACCTTAAAGTAACTTTTAAGCAAAAAATATCTTTTTGCCATCATCTATATATGTTTGCCTCCAACTGATTTTTGAAGCTCCAAAGTGAGTTTTGAAATCCGAAACAAGCACCAACTAATTACAAACTAATTGGCATATTGTCTTTTTTTTTTTTGCCCCCCTTTAGAGTTACTTTTTTCCTAAATATTACTAAAAGGGTGTTTGGATAAAAACTAAACCATAGTTTCAAAAGTGATTTTACGGTATACGAAGTAAATATGTTGATGAGTTTATCTCAATTTACAGAAAAGCGTTTTTAAAAAGTACTTCTCCTAATTCCCAAACATCCCCTAAATCAATCATTATCCAGATAAGGCATGAAAGGTTAAAAAGTAACTGAGAAAAATTATATAGTCAGTAGTGAGCATGGTGAAGGGGCACAGGATGGAGGATCATTCCTACAATTGTATATAATATGAAGGCATGAATGGCATGGGACATAATTAATTAATTAAAGGAGACCTGTGATGCGGTTAATTAATTAGTCTTCCTGGGTTGACCTTTTTTATGGGATATACAACAAATTAAATTAATTTTTAGAAACATAGAATAAAATCCTAAACAGGGCATTGTCCCTTATAGTCTTCGACTTTGATAGGACCTGCTCCTAGGATCATCAGAGAGTTGTTTGGGCCATGTGTTAACAGATATTTTACTCTTCAATCACCAAATTCAAGTACTATTCTATATGATAATTTGATATATAATACTAATTCCGATTTTAAATATAAATTTAGATAGGAAGTTGACTTTTATCTTAAATATGACGTATTAATTCATTTTGTCTTTTAAATTTATAATTTTTTATTCAAAATATTCCCATTGATTGCATGAATGCACAAATAATATTTAGGGTTGTTGAGATTACAAAACTCTGGTCAATAAAAAAAAGGAGACATAATTTTTTTACAATGAATTTAAATAAACTTGTACATATAAACATGTCAATATTATATTCAAATTCAAAACCTCATTATGATAACTTGCGGTGTAGGGGAAAAAAAAAGGCATGATACAATGAAGAAAGACAATAGAATCAGAAAGGTAGAAAACTTTTTAAAGAGGTTAAATATATGGCGTTTTCATCTATCAAACATATGGGCCCATTCCTGTCTTTCACTTGTAGTTTTTCATTGGATATATATAAAATTATAAATAATAGAATAAAAATATATTTGCTTCCCTTTTAATTATGAGTTTCTTTAACCTGTAACAGAGGAAATAAGAATGTATCAAAGTTTAATAAATTATTTTCTTTTAAGGTTTGTGATGTTTTGACATGCCATCTATATGTGTATATAAATGGAGGATTGAAGCCTTGGATATTGATATCCACCATGGAGCCATAATAAATTGTAAGACGAGAGCACTTTAATTAATTTCATTTTGGGAATTCCTTTCAAACAGGAGAGGTAAAAAAAAGAGTAGAACAAATTAATTGTTTTTATTATATCAAAAATGTTTTTACAATCTGCTTATTTTTTTATCATTTGAGCTGGTTTTAGATAAGTGAAAAGAACAAATATTTTATTATTGTGCAGGAGATGGTTCGCATTATTTTATTATTATATTTCTTCACACCAAGCGTAAGAAGAAATAATATTTAAAAGGGAGAATGCCAAAGGCGCGAGAAGCACCAAGGGGAAAGAAATTGCATGGTGAAGATAGTGAGATGGTGACACGTGGAAGGTGAGGGATCCAACGGTGGATAAGGGAGTTGCGTGTGAAACGAGGAGCAATTAGTTTAATCCTAAAATCAGAAGGATGAGCTGGCGGGGCTATAAGAGGAAAGGAAACGCTTTTCCAAATTCCGGATGGACTCCTCTTTCCTTCTTCAATTTCTATCTCTCTCTCTCACAGCTGAGGCTGCAATATTTGCAGCCAAATGCAGAATTTGAAGCCCAATCATGGCATGCAACTCTGATCCTTGCTAGTGTATCATGCACTTCTCCCCCTTAATTCTTCTCTTCAAGTTTGTTCTCTCTCTTTCTCTATCCACATATACATATGTTCACATAGTTTGTGTGTGTATTCATAAGAAAATTAGAAAAAAAGCCTAGAAATTTTATTAATAAAAAGGATCTGAACTAAAGTATTGATACTTTACATATATACATCATTTATAAAAAATTATCAAAATCCTTCTCACCATTAGATTTTTTATGAGAGATTTTTTCTCAATTTTCTCTTTGATCATTATGTGTATATTCACATGTTATTGACCTTATTATTTATATTAAAAGTGTACATACACATATAACTTTCACCACTTTGATGAGACAAGGGAGATGCTCAAAAAGAGTAATGACTTCTCAAGTTTTCAGTTTTCCTTTATGTTATGCAAATGTTATGCATCTCTATCCCATTTCGTGAAAATTAATATAAATTTTGTACTACCTCCGATTATTAATATAAGACCCTATTTGACTTTTATTTTGGTCCTAAATATAAAACCTCAATCCACTTTGTCTCTCATATTTATACTTTTTTTTTCAAAGTAGCCTTTCTAACAACGATAGTTCTAGTCAATATACTTGATTAGCAAGAATATTTTAAAAAAAACAACACGTATTTAGGACAAATAACTAACTCAACTTACTTTCTTAATTTCCTCAAATTAGTCAATTGGCTCTTATAATTAGGACCAGAGGTAGTATTATATATTTTTTTTTTATGCTAGCTCTCTGATTGATACACCTCTATCTTTACAAATCATAAATACTGCAACTTATATTTTGGGTTTGGTATAAAAAAAATTGAGTTTTATTGTTATATCAATATAATATCTATATTTTGATACACCGGAATAATATACAGTGTGATTTATTTCTCAAATTCGGGTAATTGGAGAAATTAAAACTAGGTTTTTAAATAGGATTTTATTTAATGATATTGTGCACTTTTAGCCTTTTTTCATGTTTTTAAATAAAAATTTGTATTATTCTGGGTACTTTGCGACTTTTACCCCATTGTGCCATATGGATCTTTTAACTTTTAGTTGGAAATTAAATGCTTGAATGAGAATTAGTGGAGTTACCATTTGATACACTAGCACGGATCAATGTTACACGTCATGTTATATTTTACATCATAGTTTTGTTTCTTCCCAATTCAAACACTGCCAATTTAGTTATCCTATTTAAATAGGGAACGATTCTGATTAATATTAATTTTTCTCATTTGTAAAATTTATTTTTTTAATTATTTATTTACACTCAATTGTTACCCGACATATAGGTGCAGAAAGGACTCATTTAATATTGGTTAAAAAGGCTATTTATTAATAGTGAATTTTTTATACTGAATATATTGACTTTCTCCACCAGTTCTTGAAACCGATAATGCATAAAGGTGATGAACTAAGGGTACAAGAAGAATGAGTGAATGAACGATTGTAAGTGGGTGGCTTGGTATATGTGGAACCACGACGGATTTCTCCAAAGACAGAACGTAACTGGCGGAATCTGCTACGACAATGGCTTCACTTTCTGAAGATAAAGCTAATGCATGGATTATGAAGTCTTTCTTAATTTTAATAAAATATGTTCAAAATATCTTATAAATAGCATCTAATAACATGTTTTTATTTTGTTTCAATAGCACTGAATATCATAAAATAAATTCACCCTCTCATTAGAAGCAATTTTGTTTGAGGTACTGTCAGATACTAAATATAATAACCTCTCCAATAAAGATTCAAATTTTGCCTGTTGCGAGGGGTTAGTTTCTTTCTGCTAGAGTCAATCCCGTTAGAAAAAGACATATGCATGCATACAGTAACGGGACTGTGAAGCAGGCGGTCCAATAAAATTCAAAGCCCAGCCTATCATTTTTTTTAAAAACAAATTGGTCTATTTTCTCATCAAACACACAAACAAACAAAAAATTACCCATTGGTAGAATTAATGGCTTTGTTTGGTTATAGTTTTTTTCTCCCGGTTTTAACTGATTGGAACAATTTTGCAGAAAAATTTAAAATGTTTGTTCAAATTATTACTCTGAAAAATATATTTAAAATGGTGACCATGTTATTGCTGTAATCTATCTGTCTCCATATCTCCACGCATTCTAATCGAAAAATTACCATCTGATTCGACGAAATGGGCCAACTTGTTCGATGATAAAAGTTGTGATGACAAGGCAAAGACATCCGACAATATTTTTGAAAATCAAACCCAGAAAAAAAACTGACAAAGTAAAAGATCATTTAAAATTAAATTTAATTTTCTTACTTTCTATGCTCGTTGACGGTTAATCAATGCAGAAGAATGAAAAATACTCCTCCGGTCCTTAATATAGGATCCAATTATTAAGTTGATTTTGATCCTAAATATAAGACCCATTTCTCATATTTATCAATTTTTTCTAAATTACCCCTATGGATACTCCTTTAACCATAATCAAATAGAAGAGGAAGATGGGGTATTAAGAAAGATGATTATGGTGTTTTAGGAAAAATGTGTCACTTTTCTTATAATTAACCAACTTACCTAACTTCCTTAATCTAATCAAATTAGTTAAATGGGTCTTATATTAAGGACCGGAAGAATACTTATTTTTAAAAAAATTGATAGCTTTCGTACATGAGATTTATAACAATGCACCCCAATTAAGAACTAAGCCTTGATTCCACACCAACGATATTTTACTCAGCCTCTTGCCGGCTAACTCTTCTGGTAAGAACAGGAAGTATTGTTCAGTTGACTTTTTTTTTGACCGGGTATTGTTCAGTTGACTGCCCTCAATATAAAAGCATCATTATAATGGGTGCAAATCATTAGGAGGATTACATACTTTGAACAACTAGACGATGAGAGTGTCTGGATAAAATCAAATTATGATTTAGAGAATAGCTTCTAAAAAAAATTATTTGCAGAATAGATTTTGTAAAAAAAGTGATTTTGATAAAGTGAAAATGATTAGATAATTATTATCAGAAGCATTTTTTCAAGCACAAATTATTAAAAAGAACATAAATTAATATGATAATTACATAAAAAATAGATTTTAATTTATATTTTGATTTGAAGTAGTAAATTTGTTAATAATATTTTTGTCAACATAATAAATAATATATAAAAATATAATCAAATAATTATTAATATCTGTATATATATATTTATAAAAATAACACTAAGCATGTTTTTAAAAAATGATTTTTTGCCAACTGAAAAATATTATTTTATCTTAAAGGCTTTAAACATAAAATCTCATGATTTTCTTTTGCAAAATTGAATTTGAAATTTATTGTATAACAATTGATGTGAGGAATTTTTTTCTCCAAAAGAGACAAATTGCTTGCATGTAAATAATTATCATATTGAATAATATGTCATCATCACCTTAGAGAGAGAGGAGCTAAGCTTCAATTCATCCCTCACAATAATCAAAGCCTTTCATTCTCTCTGCCTCTCTTTCCTCTCTGACACATATCATAATTATGCAACAGCCGTATTTTCACCCTCCAGAAATGATTTTTTTTTGTTTTGTTTTTGGATGAAACCATGGTTTTGAGGCAAAATGTGGTTTTAAAAATTTACGAGATGTTTGAATAGTTTTTAGGTCAAATTATGGTTTAGACTCTAAAAGTATTTTTGGCAAATTTGCCAAACATCTCCGATATCAAAGAAACCTTCCCAGCCTTAAACTGATTATACCCACGTCTACGGGACTTTGGATTCTCTCCATTTTTTCTACTGTCCACTTTTATCCGCTTCCTATATCAATCTTTAGATCGAAATTTAAACACTCGCTATTTCATATTCTATAAAATTATTTGAACACGGGCGCCAACTCATTCTTCAACGATCCCAAACACAAATGAACCTCCATCTCTCACCAGAACTTCCTCTCCGCCATCGAAAAGAACGCGAGCGACTCGCAGAGCTGAACACAGAAACAAGTCCAGATCCTCCTCTGAAGTCATTCATCACATTATGACCGAGAGGAGAAGAAGACAGGACCTCACTCAAAAGTTCATAGCACTCGCCGCCACCATCCCCGGCTTGAAGAAGGTCACTTAGCTTTCATTCTCTCACCACTTACTTGGATTATATACATAAAATACATAAAATCTTGTATTGTTGAGTGTGTATAGATGGACAAGGCGACTGTCCTTTGTGCGGCGACCGATTACGTGAAGCGACTTCAAGAGCGAGTGAGAGAACTGTGAGAGTAGTGAAGAGAAGAGGAAAATAAGAGTAGGAACAGTGAGAAAAGAGAAAACCTCAACGGAGAAGTGTTGGTGTTGCAGAGCCCAGGAAGCGGTTGAGGTTCCAGAAATGGAAGTGAGGGTTCTGGAGAATGAAGTTCTGGTTCGGGTTCAGTGCGAGGGCCGACGAGATATGATGCGGAAGACGGTGGAACTCCTTGGACACGTTCATCTCTCAGTCTTATGCTGTAACTCTCTGGCTTTTGGAAACTCTGCTTTGAGCATCACCATTGTTGCTCAGGTACATTCCTTCCTTCAACTCTAATGAATCGTCAGCGTTTTCTTCGTCGTGTACCCCTGCAAGCTGGTTGTTTGCTGAATCTATTATTATTGCAGATGAAGGACCAATACAAGATGAAGGTGAATAAAGAGACAAAGGAAGGGGGATTACGATAGGTAGCTACAATTTAACTTTTCTTAGTGGTGGCCAAGAAAAATTAACTTTCTTATATGCAATTCATCTTCTTTTTGTGCAACTAAATTTTCATTATGCACAATCTGTATCCATCTTTCCTTGTGCAATTTATGTTTCTTATGTGTAAATTATTCGATTGTATCTGAATAATGTTTTGTGCAAACTGGTATCTCTGCGTACAACACAAGTTACTTCGTGTGTAATTTATCTTTCTTTGTATATTCCTTCATTATATGAATCATTTGTTAATTACTTTTTTTAATGAGAAATTTATTCCCAATTTTTTCCAAATTAATATCTTGCCTTTGCACTTTAAAAAGAAAAAAAACCAAATAGAATACTTTTAAAAATTAAACCAAAAAATTCAACAAAATAAACAACATATTTTGCAACTCCTTTTTCAAGGAGTACAAGTAATAAGATTGATAATATAATGAACTAGATATTTAGAAAGTTTCCCCAAAATATTGCCCCACAGACCTTACACCTCAGAGCCTAAGCCTTAAGGTTATATAATCTGATCCTATCAAGTTTGTTTTAATCGGTATAGAAACGCTTTCTATACCCTGAATTCGTTATTCATTCTTGCTTCCTCCATTTTCAACACTGAACTCAGAAATCTCTCTCATGGCAACCAACATTCATTTCTCAAATCTCAAATGCTTTCAACCTTTGTTGGGCTCGTGGATTCTCCTCTATTTCGGCGTTAGAGATTCCTTTATGTCCCGTTTGGTAGTATAGAAGAGTTTTTAATGGAAATTAAAGTCAAACTGAAAGTGAAAATAGTATAAGTGAAACTGGAACTGGGTTTTAAATTGTGTTTGGTATGATGATGAAATTGATATATTTTGTTACCCATAAAATTGGAAAAAAAAAAAAAATCAACCCATCGAATGAACACTCCCATTGTTCCGTTACCAGTAGCTCTTCCGACAAGCAAATGCAATCTAAAATTCATCAACAATTAATCTAAAATAATCAAATGGGAACGTGGGAAGGAAGAACCCAGATCGATTAGATGTGCAATGTGATGTGCGTTTGCTTTCGATGATTTGAGATTTGAGATTGAAAAGCAAAGTCTCTTTTTTTTTTTTTGGACCAAAAGTTGAAGAGCAAAGTCGAGTCCTTCCATTTCTTCCATAGGCAAGTACTGTGAAGCAGCGAAGGGGTTTAAGGAATCATTCGGAAGGCCATTAAACCAGAGGAGTTCACTGCCATTGTTGTGGAAAAGGGAGGCAGATTTGAGTTGGATTCGAATGGAGCCTAAGTAGAGCCGGGAAAACTCATTTAGGCCCTCAAATTATGAAGGTCGGGTTTGAAATTTTTCTCCTCAAATTAAAAATAGACCTTGAAGGGCCGAAGGCTTAAAAGGATTAACCCGTTTAGACCTTTTTATTTTTTTTTATTTTTTTTAATTTTTTATGTAATTCTAATATTATTAATTTTTTACATTGTTAATAATATTTCAAATATTTAGTTATTATGATCATTTTAAAATTAAATTTTACAGAATGATTTGATTTATTTAATTTTAGACAATAATTTATCCAATTAAATTTTTTTAAAAATGGTTTAATTTAGACTTTAATAATGATTTGATTTATATTATATACGTTGATATTTTTAAACTATATATATTTGATAATAGAGTATTTTTATATTTATATAACTTGTGATTCTATAATTTGAATTAGAAATTCATGAGTTTCAACAACAATGTTTCTCATATTAAAGTAAAATAATAGCTAGATTACAAAATTTAAAAGTAAAATTCCTATAAAGAAGAAAAACTTGATATTTTTGTTATGAAAGAAAAGCATATTTATGAAGAAGAGTAATTGATTATAGTGATGATAAAGTTTCAAAAGATTAATGATATTATTTATTTATTGCACAATTGCAGTATAGATAAAACTTTTAGATATTATTATCTTGTTAATAAATGTTTTAGGTCTTCTTGAATGTTGATGGATATTTATATATGATGATATTTTGTATTTGTGACTTAATTTTATTCATATTTATGTCTTTTATTAATATTTTTATTGGTTTATTTTTATTTTTTATTAAAAAATATGAGAAATATAAAAAATAGCATTTTTTTTAAACGGAACAAAAGCCCGCGGGCCAACCCTGAGCCCGTTAGCTTAAGGACTGGGCCTAGCAAATTAGGATATTTTTAAAATTTCGGCCCTGAAGGACTGGCCCTTTTAAGCCTGCCAGTTCTAGAGGGCCAGGCCGGCCTTGATTCCCACCTCTAAGTCTATGTGGCATTCACTGCCATCATCGTGGAGAAGGTCATCATTCTTTGGAGTGGAAATAGGTCAAGACGGCCTATGCCCTGACCTGCATTTGGCCTAGCATATTTCAAAACAGAAAAAGACTCAAGTATTTTTGACAACCTGTTTAATCTAATAGACCAGGTTTAGGCTTTTTTGAAAGTCTGTTAAGCCTAGCATGCCCTATTTATTTATCTTAATTTTAATTTTATACTTATATCTAGTCTTATTTTAAATTTTAATACATATTTATAACTTGTTTTTAATAATATTAACCATAATTAAAATTTAAAATATTACTTATGACATTAAAATTTAAATAAAAAATAACTATTATGTAGTATGTATATTTTACTTTTTTTTATTAGTCGATGTACTTTTTACTGTGTATTTTAAAAATTTTAAAATTACAAGCTCTTTTAGCATGTTCAGGCCATGCTAGGCTCAGGTTGAAGAAAAAAACCCATAATAAGCTACAGGCTGGGCTCAAGCCAACTTGTCAGTAAAGACCTGTTAAAAATAAAGTCTCACCTGACCTAGTGTGCTTTCTCCCCTGACCACCGTCACTATAGGTGAACCATCATCACTGACGCCATTGGAGGTGAACGGTCACCGCCACCCGCCCCGAAGATGGACTGTCGCTGTCATTGCTAGGGATGGACCAGTGGAGAGATGGAGGATGGGGGCTGGATTCAAGGGCTAAAATGTTAGTCTCCCAATTCTCAGGAACTGGAACTCAGATCCTGGGGGGTTGATGAAACCTGCTTCCATCATTTTTAATGGAAGTGGGTTCCATGTGGAATTGAGTTCCGCGACGCCAAACACTCAAAATGTTGACTTCTGATTTTAGTTCCAATTCTCAAAGCCTGATTCATGCTAACGAACAGGGCATTACTTATGTTATTTTAAGTTGCTGTAATTGATTCATGGCGGGCCATCGTGATTATTGTCAAACTCGCCGGTTGATGTTTTAAGTTTAACGTTTTATGTTTTTATCTTACAAAATCATGTTAGCTGGCTCTTAAATTTGTACTAACTATAAACTTAGTTGAATTCATGAGTTCACTAATTAAATTTATTGTTTTTATATCTTTAACTTATAAAATCATATCAACTTGCTGTTAAAGTCATATTAATTTTTTAGATTTGATTATGATTGGCGTTTTTATATATGAACTATAGAAATTTATTTAATTTATTGAGTATAGTAAACTATCAATATTAATGAAGTTAATTTCAATTTTTTTTGGATTTGAAATGTACTTCTCCGATCCTTAATATAATACCTATTTAATTAATTTGATTAGATCAAAAAAATTAGGTAAGTTAGTTAATTATAAGAAATATGATATGTTATTCCTAAGATACTATAATCATCTTTTTAATATCCTCCCTTACTTTTTTTATTATGGTTAGAGAGTATCCATAGGGTATTTAAAAATAAAATAAATAAGAAATAATTTTTATATTTAAAACTAAAATTAATTTATCAATTAAGTCTTATATCAATTACAGAAGGAATAATAACTACCTAGAAAGTCTCTAGTGTAATGTAACAGCGACAACTGAAAAGGAATGATCCCCCAGTTGACCGGACGAATGGACCCTCCGAGATATGTTTCTGATAAAGTAGCCAAATCATAAAGAGGAATCCAACCGCAGAGTTATTGCGTGAGCCTTCAGCTTCTCTGCTTTGTCATTTCCATTCGCTGCCTTTGGATTTACTAGAAGGCGCGCATATTAACTGTTCACAAACAAATTTGCGTAAACACAGAACTCTTCCCATACACTTCTGAACAAACAGTTGATACTCTGTTGGTGGAATTAAGCTGACAGCAGTGTGGAGCACTAAACCGAAGTAAGAAAAACAGTAAATATTTTCCCATGTGAAGACTAAAGAATATAATAAACTAAAAAAATTATATATTCTTTTCATTAAAATTTAAAAATTAGCCTTCTTTTGTACTTGTTAAAAGTAATATTTATGTTACTCATCGTCCGTGGGTTCAGCTGGCGAAGGGGTGAGACATATGGCCAAGTTGGTATGTGTTCGATCCCTAGGGAGTACCACTTTGTTGTGGTTCCAGTCGCGGCGCTTGGGGAGGCATCCTAGTTCTTGGGTGCTTAGGTAAACGCCTGAAGGTAATTAACGGCTCGCCCTACCCAATATTGGTATGACCTAGGAGGAAGGGAGATTTCGTCATGCCTTTGGATCGTGGGTGAGCCCAACCCCTTTCCAAAAATTTGTTTATAAAAAAAAAGTAATATTTATGTTTTATATTAAATTTTCGCTTTAAGTTTCTTTTAAATCGGATTCTTTTCCCTTCTTTTATTTGCTTTTTACTGTTATAAAATTTTATGATATGATCATTAGTAAGATAGGTAGTAACTTAAAAAGAAAGTTACGATTTTTTAAAGAGTTTTAAATTTTAAATTTAAATAATACATGTGATATCATATCTAAACACCATAAATTTATTTATATGTAGCAAATTAAGATTTGAATTCCCACTGAGAAATGTGATTATATTTTCAGCTCAAAAAAAATGTGATTACATTTAGTAGTTGAAAGTGTCTTGAACACAGTTGCTTCAAACGTGAGCACCCAAGTTTGAATCCCTGCTGAAAGATATACCTACATTTAATACTTGACAGTATTTTAAATAAAATTATCTTCAATTGAAGAATATCTGTGCTTAACCAATAAAAAAGAAGAAGAAAAAATGTATTCATATCTGAAAAATTTCGAACTTTTCACGGATTTCAAAAGCTCCCAAAACATTAATATTATCACACATATATTTACCGGTATTTATTTCCATCGAGAAATAACTGGAGAAATGTACCATGTCATGCACAAACACGAGTTATATCTTATCATCAATTTATGCTTTCATCAAAAAGCCTAAAAATTCAATGATCGAAGACGGAAGAACATTTCAGCCTTCACTTCTCATGCTGCCTAGCTGAATGTTCAATGATGAACAAAATTTCAGCTTTCACTGCTGCTTGAAGTGATCTGGAAAGGAGTAATGAACCACTCATAATAAGCCACCGTGGTTTATTAATAGAAAAGTGATGAATATTATTATAGCTGTACGTAAAGCCTCTGAGTTTCACCTTTCAAATATACAACGTGTTGAGAACTTGTGGCCTAGAAGTCGCCCAAGGATCATATAACTCATGAGTTTATGCTTCAATTAGTACTCCTCCTTGATCAAAGATCTATTTAATTAATTTAATTAAGTTAAGAAGGCCGGGTTCTATATTAATGAAGGGAAGATTATATAATTTATAATGAATTATTGGAAACAAACTCATCCAATTTGCTCTTCGCTGAAAAAACACTATATCTTTTTTCTCATGTGCATTATAAGCTCCAAAAGGGAATCCATAATATATGCCCACAGCAATTATTGATTCATATTATTGATTCTGTCGTTACGTTTTCCTTTATTCTAGGATGTTTCTTTCCCTTTTATTTTCCTTTTTTCAATTGTGTACGAGTGTTTCCTTATTTTAGACAATGATGTTCGAGGCACACTAAGTACTTCTCATAATGAAGACTTAAGGCTCAATCATCAAATTATGGGGTTAAAAACTTTTAACTAATTTTGTTATATATCTCTTTTACCTTAACATATTTTCTTTATCGAATTGTATGACCCCATTTTTTAAATTTTTTAAATTGAGCTCATTAAAATTGTTCTTGTTCTCTCTTCCCCTCCAATTCCCTCATACCAAACATAGGATAATAGTGATCTTTGAATGTGAATTGAAAGCAAAAGCTTGGGTCCCTCCAACTAAGTTACTTCATGCTTACAAGTTGAAAATTGAACCATTATAACTTGTTTAAGAGATGAAAATCCTTCAAATTATTTCTAATTGAGTTGGCAATGTAATGGCATTTTTCCAAGCGATAGAGATCCAAGTAATTAAGTGATAAAGCCAACTCAATTTGGTTCCTGAATCGAAGTATTTTTAGGCATACTGAAAAGAAAAAAATCATTAAGAAGTACAAGGAAAATTTTCAGATAATCCTCAGTGTAGCAAATTTATTTCCAGTAGCTCCCGCGGAAATTTGAAATTCCACCGCAGCTTTAATTTTGAGGGTAGAATGAAATTAATTTCTTAAGCAAAAGGACCTAAATAACACTTTTGAGAATCAATGAATCACCTTATTTTTATTGTAAAATACCTTATTTCAGTTGCAAATGCTCTTAGTTTACTTGTCAAGATGCCAAATTTAGTTGGATATAATTTATGTTTCTTCTAAATGACCTTATTTGCAATGTAAAAGCTCCTATATGTCTTGTGATGAATTGCCATACTTTTATTGTAAAAACTCTAATTTCTTGTGAAGGCATGTTTACTAATTTACTTGTAAATGCCGTACTTCACCTTATTTGTGTTATAAAATTCCATATTCCAATAATGAATTTGCTTAGTTTCCTTGTTAATTAATTCCGATCTTAATTAAGTTTATTTGGGTATAATTTATGTTTTTTGTGAATCACCTTAATTATTTGAATTCTAAAATATCTTCTTTGTCCTGTGAATGTCCTTACTTTTGTTGTAGGTTCCCTGATGTTTTTTGCGAATGCAGGGTTATTTGGGCCTTTTGGCTTGAAAAAACAATTTCATTTTACCTAGAAAGGGGCACAGTGGAATTTCAGATTTCTACGGGGTTATTGAAAATAAATTTGCACGGTGGGGGCCTATTTGAAACTTTCCCAAATATAAATTATAAAAGACAAATGTGGCCAAATATAAACTGAACATTATTCATTGGCAAGCTACACTCTGCAATCTGCATGTCTTAATGTAGTCTTGCATCATCGAAAAACTTCACTCTCAAAAAGCCAAGCACACTTAGTTTCAATTCTTTAATTTGTTATCAATAACACACACACGCACGCACAGAAGCACAAGACCTGAACACATAAAGCAAGCTTCTCCAAAAAGTGGAAATCCTTGAAGATCTAAACTCCAAAGAGTTAGTATGCCTCTTTTGATAAACTAGCAATGATCCCCATTACACTTCAAGAAAGTGCTATTCTCAGGCTTTTCACTACTTCCTTCACTGATACACTATATTCCTCACTCATCTGCATAACATGTAAATATATATATATATATATATATATATAGACGTCAAGTTATTATAAAAGCGTCAAAATAATTATTCCCAAATAACAAATATAGGGTTGTGTACGGTATACACATATATGTACCTGAGCAATAATGGTAACATCAAGAGTAGAGGAGCCAAATGGAATGACACTGAGATTAAGATTTTTGAGCTCATCAAGCATTCTAAGCATTGCACAGTCCTGTTTCTTGCAGAGGATTCTGATGAGCGCTTGTTTGTCGTCGGACATTCTTGCTTTGACATCGGGGAGTACGTCGTTGTTGGGTGTGTACCTGTCGCCGGAGTTCACTTCACTCGACGCCGGCGTGCCTGCTCTGTCAATATCATCATTGTCATCATCTGCAGACGTTATCTTGTTCGCCTCTTTCTCAAGTTCTTTCACACGTTCTTGAAGCCGCTTCACGTAACTTATAGCTTCGCTCAGTATAGACGCCTTGTCAATCTACGCACAAATGGTTTTGATGAGACATGTTTCTGGTATCGTTTCATATATACGGTGAACTTCGTATGAAATGCTAATTAAGATCAGCAAGAAGACACAGTACTAAGTACGTAAGGTACGGAGTTGTGACCTTTTTCAAGCCGGGGATGGTGGCCGAAAGTGCTATGAACTTTTCTGTGAGTTCCTGTCTCCTTCTTCTCTCAGCCAGTATGTGATCCATGGCCCCAGCACCGCTTCTGGCCTTCTTTTTGCCTCTGTTCATCGCTGGTTCATAGTCAAGCATTTCAACGGTCCGTTTGGGCTCCAAGGAATAACTGCTAACATCTTTTCTCTGGAGCGAATGATTATAACTGGGGTCTGGGATATCGGGAATCACAACGGATTGATCGAAAGACAGAACGCAAGCGGTTCGGGGTGTTGTTTCGGAAGCAGATTGTTGAGAGTTGACGACGAAACTGGAGTTGGCTGAGTTGCCGGTGGTGGCCCCGCCGTCGGGCACAGGGGTCGGAGGCAGAATCGTTTCACTATCTGAAGATAATAAATTATTCGGGTCCTGCAGGATATCTCTGAGAAAACATTGTCCTTCATCATCCTGATCCGAATTCGTTCCTCTTATATCAAATTCGTTCTCCATGTCCTTGAAAACAAAGTAATTAATGATACAGAGCATAATAATCAATAAAAGAAGAAATAATAATAATAATAATAATAATAATAATAATAATAATAATAAAAATTTGGACTTACGAGCTCAGAGAGGAAAGCCTCCCAAGACAGCTGATCCATTTTGTGAGAATGCGGAGCAAAGCAAGGCCGTTTGGTTGCCTTTATAACCAAAGGGATTTGAAAAGACAATGTGAACGTGCAAATAAGGGCTTAGGGCGGCACATATGAATGCATCGCACGTGTGGCAGTAAAATGGAGGAAATAAGGGTATGATGGGGAAAAATTGTTACTTATATTTTTCCGATCACATAATTGAAAGTTCACTGCTGTGAAATGTATTTTTTTTTATTTTCATAAAAACAACACAAATTTGAAAATATGGAACCAAATCGGCAAATTAATTCCGGCTACCAATTAATGAACTTGTCATTTATCATTATGGTCTATGTAATAGTCCTCCGGTCCTAAATATAAAATTTTTTTTATAGTGTAAATTACACTATAAAAAAGGTCTTATATTTAGAACCGGAAGGAGTACTATATTTGTTTAGACTTAGAAAGTCGGTTGTGATGTTAATGAAACTTTGTTTTAAAATTAAGTTTTATGTGTTCATGAATTATTTTCAAAATGAAATTGTAGACAAATATAAAATGAAATACTAATAGCCAATATTATACATGAAGCCTATAATTTCACAAGTGCACGAATTGATCTCTTAAAGAAATTGGTGCCAACAACAGGTCATTTTTGTTGTTTTTTCATATATAAAAATAAAAATGGCTAAACTTTGTGCTTCAGTCTTTACTCATCAGACTCATTTCAGTCTTTTGAAAGAACTAGTCCTCTTCTAGTTAACTCCAAGAAATATGCTTCCTAGAAGGTGATCGAAGGCATTCTAATTCTCCGATTACATTGATTTTTTATTTTATTTAAATTGTAATTTTTTTCAATCTTGTTGATAAACTTTTTTGATATAAAGGCACATTTGTCATTTAATTATATTTGCAAAATACCCAATCAGACATAACTCTTTCTCTTGAGATTTTGAAGTCTAAGTCCCTGAATTGGATTATTGTAATTTCCAACTATGTCATTTTTCCTTGTTTAATTATCTAAAAAGTAGTGTGACGTGGATGATGGTTAAAAAACAAAGACTGATGACTGATACATAAACTTTTTTATTGATATTATTGATTCATCCCGAGGCTGCCAAAAGGCAACGAATTATCACATGGCTGTTAGGTTGTGTAATGGTACATGGTTTAGGCAGAGCAGGCTTGGAAGCATGTATAAATCATGACATATATCTCTATTTTAAATACAAGAAAGACTTGACAAAGAAAAGGTTCACTTTTGGAAAATTTTCTTTTCAAAAAGACATCCTACAATATTTTTTGGGAGAATTATACTGAGATCTCAAAGAAGAAAAATAATTACAAAACAAATCCCAAATGTTGTCATTTCCTATTCTAGAACTCATTATTACAAGCTACTTAGGTTGTTATTGGGACTTGTTAGTAATTATTTTTCTTTCTTAGGACTTGATTGTAATTCTCCCTATTTTTTAAAAATTAAACAAAAAAATGAAAAACAAAAAACAACATATTTTGTAATTTGTGGCATGCAAGTAGTAAGGTATCATGCCTTGTATGTTTAGAGATTTTCTCCAAAATACTGCATCACAGACCTTTTCCCCCCTTAGCGTAAGCCCAAATGGCTACATGTGATCTCATCCTACTAAGTATTTGTGCATTATCACTGCGCAGAATGTATGAAAATTTTTTTTTACATCTCTCCCCAAGGGCCTATTTGTATTTGTCATGAAATAAGTCACCAAAAAAATAGAGTCAGGAAGAAATGGTGGGAAAAAAAGGGAGAACTGTAAGTTCTGTTTGGCATGAAACACTAAGAATAAGAGATGAGAATTGCGATTAAAATTAAGAAAATTTCATTAAGAAAAAGTGTTTAATATGAGGAATTACATATTACTTAAGACCCGTCTAGGGTGCATAGCAAACAAAAAAATATTTGGATTGTAGATTCGATTTTGTAAGGAAAACAAACAAGGGCTTGAAAATGAATTGGGGTTGGAAGGAACACGATGTTGTCTGGGGAATGGTCGTTGCTTGTGCCTCCTTTTATACTTGTTCATTCTCTCCCTCTTTTCTCGCTTCTAACACCACTTCTTCTGCTAAACCAAAGCTTCCACTTCTTTCACTCTCTCATGGACCACAACCCCTCTTCTCTCCAACATTTGGTGTGTGTGTGTGTGTGTTTATAACAATCAATCACGCTCCCAATATTATTAATTATTAATTTCTTCAACATCGCTATTCTATTGCGTTTCTTTTTTCACTTTGATTATCAAAATTAATTGGCCCTAACTCTGCTTGTTTTGGGCCAATCATCAATTTTGGTTCTCATACAGGAAATGGATGGTCAGGGTTTCTTCGATGAGGACGAGTTCTTGAGCGACGACATCTTTCACCAAGCAGAAAGCAGTCTCCGTCCTCAAGTCGAATCAGACCATAACTCCTCCTCCTCCTACGCCGCCGACGCCGTCGCAGATGCCGTCAACAACACATCCTTCACCCACAACAATGATGGCTTCCCCGCAAGCACTGGCGCCAACTCATTCTTCAACGATCCCAAGCACCCCGCCGTTTCAGCCTTCACTCTGTCTTTTGATAAATCCACCATCATCCCCATCACAGACGAACCTCCATGTCTCGCCAGAACTTCCTCTCCGCCATCGAAACCACAGCGAGCGATTCGCAGCGCTGAACACCGAAACAAGTCCAGATCCTCCTCTGAAGTCATTCATCACATTATAACCGAGAGGAGAAGAAGACAGGACCTCACTCAAAAGTTCATAGCACTCGCCGCCACCATCCCCGGTTTGAAAAAGGTCACTTAGCTTTTATTCTCTCACCACTTACTTGGATTATGTCCATAAAATACATAAAATCTTGTATTGCCGAGTGTGTATAGATGGACAAGGCGACTGTACTTTGCGAGGCGATCGATTACGTGAAGCGACTTCAAGAGCGAGTGAGAGAGCTGGAGAATAGTGAAGAGAAGAGGAAAAGAAGAGGAGGAGGAGGAGGAAGAGTGAGGAAAGAGAAAACCTCAACGGAGAAGTGTTGGTGTTGCAGAGCCCAGGAAGCGGTTGAGGTTCCAGAAATGGAAGTGAGGGTTCTGGAGAATGAAGTTCTGGTTCGGGTTCAGTGCGAGGGCCGACGAGATATGATGCGGAAGACGGTGGAGCTCCTTGAACACGTTCATCTCCCTGTCTCATGCTGTAACTCTCTGGCTTTTGGAAACTCTGCTTTGAGCATCACCATGGTCGCTCAGGTACATTCCTTCCTTCAACTCTAATGAATCGTCAGCATTTTCTTCGTGATGTACCTCTGCAAGTTGATTGTTTGCTGAATCTATTATTATTATTATTGCAGATGAAGGACCAATACAAGATGAAGGTGAATGATTTAATCAAGTATTTGAGGCAACATCTGTTCAAATCCCAGGATGTTCGGTAGGGATTCGTGCTAGCAGTGATGGATCAAGATTATAGTTAAGGTCTTACATTGTTTGGACTTGTGTAGCTTTATGTTTCGTTTTGAATCATCCAGCGATTCGACCCGGTTGTTGACTTGTTGCTATATAGCTCAACGCTTAATTAGATGATGTGTGGGGAGGATGATGAGCATTGAGCACCTATGAAATAAGAATTATCTTAGGTTAATATAATTTTTAGTCTTTTAAATTTGTATTCATTTTAGTTTTAGTCTCTCAAATTTTAAATTATAAATTTTGGTTCCTCTAAAAGTAAAATGATCCATGTTTTTATTGAATTACAGGAAATAATTTTTTAAATGAAAAGGAATTTAAGAGACCAAAATCTATGATTTAAAATGTAATGAATCAAAATCAAAATAAAAATAAAGTTGAGGAATCAAAAATTATATTAATCCAATTATTTTTTTGAAAAAATGATAACCAAAAGGTTAGTTTTATTTTAAACTCTGTACTTATCAAAATAATTCTGTAACTCTATCATTCACCGATAGTCTTCGACTTAGCTTTTCCCTTCACTGAGTGACTCAAAGCATGGGGATGGGTTTAAATTGTGTCCTAATTTATTATTTTTTATGTATTGAGACTTCTTATTAAAGTACATATATTTTAAATTGAGTTAAAGTTAAAAAGTTACTCCTCTGATCCTTAATATAAAATCTAATTATTGAGTTGATTTTAGTCTTAAATATAAGATCTATTTCTCATATTTACCAATTTTTCTTAAATTATCTTTATGGATGGTCCATCAACCATAATTAAGTGAAAGAGAGGGGGGATATTAAGGAGATTATGGTATTTTAGGAAAAACATATCATATTTCTTATAATTAACTAACTTATCTAACTTTCTTAATCTAATCAAATTAATTAAATAGGTATTACATTAAGGAACGGAAAAGTATTAAATTTTTATATAAGAGTTAATAAGGTTCTTATTGATTCAGATGAAATATATTGAAAATGTCTTATAAATAAGAGTTAATACTACTTTTGATCCTACTTATATGAGCTAAACAAGAAATTCATTTAGGTCCTAAATTTAATATTTTAATTCACGTTGTCTTTTAAATTTATAATATTTTGTCCAAAATATTTTTATTGATTGCACATATTGAGGGACTCCCACTTCATGATTAAGTTAATACACATTATTTTTTGCCAATAATTGTAAACATGGTACTTCCTTGATAGACGTAATTTGATCTTAGAATAAAAAACTTTGATCAATCTATCTCATTCATTTAATATTGTTTTAATATTATCCTCACTAATTTATTTTCACTCCTTTTTCTAATATATTTAATGCTCTTATTAAAATAGAGATAATTTAGAAAGAATGATACACAATTTTTGCATACTAATCATAAATAATTAGGGGAGAATCTCACCCAAAAAAAAATTAAAATTACTAAAATTCGCATAAAAAATTCTTACATAAATGTGTTGTTATTTACAAATCAAATGTTGTCAAAACCTATTAAAGTATAAGAGTCAAATCTGATCCGAGATTTTAGTAATTTCAAGTTTCTTTTTGTATGAAATTCTCTCAATAATAAACTTAATCAATTTTTTAATTTCATGTAAATTAATTAAACAGGTTTTGTATTTAGATCGCAGAAAATATGTCTCATGAATGCTTTCTTTCTTTTTTCTTTTCTCATTTTTGTTTTCTCATATGAGAACCTCACGAATGCTTTTTATTTGAGCCAAAGAAAACACGAGTATTACTATTATTGTTGTTATTTGTTATTTTGGGTTGAATATGAATGGATGGTCAATCCTCAGACGCCAGAAAAGGCAGGACTGATCAGTATTCACACGTGCCCACCCAATCCGCATAGAGGGCTTTTGCATCTGCATGTGGCAGCAGGTACTGATAGCACTCTTGTTTTTGTTTCTTCTTCCTTCTTTTTTTTTTTTTTTATAGTGTTCGTGTAATGGAGGATTTAAAAAGTCGTAGTTAATTGTTAACCAAAAATTTTGAATAGGTAATGAAATACACTCCTCTTGCCCTTAATATAGGATCTAAATTAAGAGTTAATATTAATTCTATATATAAATCTTATGTAATTAACATATTTAATATGTTCAAATTAGTTAATTAGTCTTACATTAAGAATAAGAAGAACAATAAATACTTATATAAAAGTTATAAAAACATGAAAAAGTGACTTTAAATTGCCAAACTTTTATAATAAATAGCTTATAGGTGTTGTGACCTTATTTAATTACTTGGATAAAATTGGAATTTTATTTTTGATTTTATTTCTCAAATGGACGCAGCGTCCTGATTTTTTTAGTGATACAATTTTACCTATAATCTTTTTTTTGGCAATTCACCCATGATCTTTTTTATGTTGGTGCAATCTTACTTATTACTAAACATAACATAAACACATAATTACACCCAAAAAAATATTATGGATAAAATGGCACTACTGAGAAGATCCGGGTGCCGGGCACATATAAGAAATAGAATCAAAGGTAAAATTATACATTTACCCTAGTGATTTTAACAAGTTGAAAATCTAAAAAAATATGATTGATTAACTGTGAGACAGAAATTGCAAATATCCAATCAAATGCAATGAATAACTAAATAAAAATTGTTAATAACTGGATGGACATTATTAATTGCTAAACAAACTAATAAGGTATATTTAATAGCTAAACAAAAATTGTGAATAATTTGTAGCCAAACCTAAGTAATCTGTACATTATTTTACATTATCTTGATGACAAAATTTGGTGGCTGAATGGTCATTTACAATTTTAAAATTCAAGTTGACGTAGGCATTTGTGTTTTTTTTTTTCCACTTGAGTTTAAAATCCCATTTCAGGATCCCACATTTCACAAGAATTATGCGATTTCAGTGCATCATATTGGCTTTTCGTAATTTTTAGGTTTTTTTACTATCATTTATTTTTAGAAAAAATCTTTATTTTCTTTTAAAAAGCTCTTTATCAGGCCTACCTTTTTTTTTTTTGGGGAAAAAGAAATCTGTCGGGTTCACCATTCATGTACATGTGAATCAGTACTTCCCTGTGGGTGTGTGTTCCTAAATTTTATTATTTTTGTAACAAAAAAAAATTATTATTTTAGAGGCAACGTGATCCACGGGGGAAGTGAGGAAGTCCTTTCTATTCCTAATTCCATTTATTTTAATTTTATGCGGCTCCCATCCTTCCAACTTAAATTATTCAATGATACAAATTTTCAAGACGAGGCACAAAAAAAAAAAAGATTGTAAAATCATCAATTCAAATGAAATTCAAAAGCCACCATAAAATAATAATAACAAAACATATTTGGGAGCCATATAATAGGGAAAATGACCAAAAAAATGACTGTTGAAATTTGAAATGACAAAATGGGCATGCAAATAACTGAAATGACCAAATGGGCATGAGGTATTAATCTGGAATTTTGACAATTCGGTAGAAAGATTAAAATGTCCTGGAACCTCTCTAAAGACATGAACTGAAAGAAAACACATAATATACCAGAAGAGAGAGAAAGCTGAGAAGACAAAGTTGGAGCAAGAGTTGAAATCTGAAAAGAGGAAAAAGGTAAGCAATTTTTTTGTTAAAATGCTAGTATCGCCTGCTTTCTTAACTCGAGTTGCTGCTGCATGCTCAAATGGGGATGGGCTTGTGAGTGTAGAGGGTTTAGATGAAGAATTTGACCAGGATGAGAGAGTGACGCATTAGAAATGGAAAAATGGTGGCAAACAGTAAGCATGAGGTGGTCAGTATTGTTAAATTCATTAGTGAAATTGTAAAATCCTATATTTAAGTTGTCAATAGAGTAAGTGGGTGTATGTGTTTTTTGGGTGTTTCGGAAAGTAAATGAAATTGATTATTGGGGAACCAAAATATTGATTTGTGGTTCTTTGCTGCAGGTTAGCAAACTTTGATGACATCTAACATTGGGTCTAACATTGAGGAGTAATTTTTTGGTTTGAATGGAATAACTTTTGAACCATTTTTTTTTTTTGGAGAATGGTTGATAGGTAGGTTATCTTTTTTGTAAATGATGATAACTGGGTAGAATATGTTTTGTAATCTGAATGACAAGGAAACATTAGGTGGTGGTTTAATCTTAATGTTAACTTGTCATTTGAATATAAGTTATGTAGCTTCTGTCATAGGCGTACTGGTTTTTGGTAAAATTTGTCACTTTAGTAGTCAATTCCATTACACATGTAGTAAAGTCTAAATGTTAATATAAACATATTATGATGTTCTTCAGGTATACTTGTATGCTATTTTGTCAACACATTTTGCCATTTGTTTAATTCCCCCAAGGGAGACAATGGAAGTTGGCAATGGGCATGACCGGAGTGGTTAATTTGATTATAAATGTTGTTATTCACATTACAAATGTTGTTATTATCATTATGGGGGTAGTAAGTGGCTATGGCGTATCGTCTTACAAGCATGTGTGTGTGTTCATTGCTGCTAGGGCTATTGATGCTTGAGGTTGCGGGATTCAAGTTTTGGAAATTTAGAAGTTGATATAGTAGTGTTCAGAGACTGTTTAATGAATCTGAATTATATATTAGCATGTTCTGAAAGTGGAAATAATTTGCAGATTATATATTATTGCTACTTGAAATGTTTTGAAGGTTAAAAGCTAATTCTATACTTGTAAAATATTTGTATATATGTGCGTATGTGGGTCATTGCTTGTGAATTGATGCTTGTAGAATTAAAGTATTGAGACATAAAACTGATTTTTTTTTTAAATCTGCTGGTTTGAGATTTGAAGAGCCAGAGATTAAAAACTGATTTGGACATAATGATTTATGTCTCTAAGTGCTGAATTATGGTTGTGCTTTTTGAATCAGATTGTTTTATAGCCTATGAGCTCAAAGTAGAAGCTGAAAAATCAATTTCAGTTACTAAATTATGCTTTCATGTGGTGGCTAGTGAATCATGACCTTAATTCAAGACGTGACAAAGTATTGAGCTTGCTTTCATCAAATAAAGCCACCACACTGATAAAAAAGACAGCATCTGTGATAGTAGTAAAGATTATGTAAATTAAGCATATAGTACTTGTGAAAGCAGTGTCCAGATATTGTCAAAATACTTGACTTATGGTTGTAGGTTGTAAGTTATAATATTTGTTGGCTTAATTTAAATCTTTTTTGGGATAATTTCACTAAACAAGTAATGGTAATTACATTATGCATAATGAAGTTGTAACTTCCATCATGGCATTTGCAACTCAATTATTTGTGCCCCAAATTACATTTACTTGGACCCAAATTTCACTACACATGTAATGGAATTAACAACATTCGTAATGAAAGTGATCACTTCCGTATTGCCATTTGCAATTCGTTTATTTCAAACCCAAGTAACATATATTTGGAGCTAATTCCACTACTCGGTAATAATAATAACAACATTTGTAATGTGAATTACAATTTTTGTAATGAGAGTTACCATCTCGCTATTGCTATTTGTAACTCGTTTATTTCAAACCCAAGTAATATGTATTTGAAGCTAATTTCACTATCCCGATAATGATAATGACAACATTTATAATGTGAATTACAACTTTTGTAATGAAAGTTATCATTTTGTTATTGCCATTTGCAATTGTTTAATATGAAATGAACTTAACATGTATTTGGAGCCAATTACACTACCCTGATAATGATAATGACAACATTTGTAATATGAATTATAACTTTCTTAATGAGTTACCATCTCGCTATTGCCATTTACAGCTCGTTTCTTTCAAACCCAAGTAACATGTATTTGGGGCCAATTTCACTATCTTGATAATGATAATGACAATATTTGTAATGTGAATTACAACTTTTGTAATAAGAGTTACTATCTCACTATTGCCATTTGCAACTCATTTCTTTCAAGCCCAAGTAACATATTTTTAGCCAATTTCACTATCTTGATAATGATAATAACAATATTTATAATGTGAATAATAATATTTGTAATCAAATTAACTACTCCGGTCATACCCATTGGCAACTTTCACATCTCCCTTGGGGGAATTAAACAAATGATAAAATGTGTTGACAAAATAACATACAAGTACACCTGAAGAACATCATAATATGTTTACATTAACATTCAGATTTTACTACATGTATAATGGAATTAATTACTGAAGTGATAATATTTACTAAAAACCAGTACATTTATGACAGAAGCTATATAACTTATATTTAAATGACAAGTTAACATTAAGATTAAACCACCACCTAATGTTTTCTTGTCATTCAAATTACAAAATATATCCTACCCAGTTAACATCATTTACAAAAAGGATAACTTACATATCAACCATTCTCCCAAAAAAATTAAAAATGGTTCAAAAGTTATTCCATTCACACCAAAAAATTACTCCTCAATGTTAGACCCAATGTTAGATGTCATCAAAGCTTGCTAAAGAAGCACAAATCAATATTTTAGTTCCTTAATAATCAATTTCATTTGCCTTCCGAAACACCCAAAAAACACACATACCCACTTACTCCATTGACAATTTAAATATAGGATTTTACAATTTAACTAATGAATTTAATAACACTGACCACCTCATACTTACTGTTTGCCACCATTTTTCCATTTCCGAGGTGTCACTCTCTCATCCTGTTCAAATTCTTCATCTAAACCCTCTACACTCACAAGCCCATCCTCATTCGAGCATACAGCAGCAAAGTGAGTTAAGAAATCAGGTGATATACTAGCATTTTAACAGAAAAATTGCCTTTTCCTCTTTCCAGATTTCGACTCTTGCTCTAGCTTCGTCTTCTCAGCTCTCTCTCTCTTCTGGTATATTGTGTGTTTTCTTTCAGTTCATATCTTTAGAGAGGTTCAGAGACATTTTAGTCTTTCTACCAAATTATCAAAATTCCATATTGATATTTCATGCCTATTTGCCTATTTGGCCATTTCAGTTATTTACATGTCCATTTTGTCATTTCAAATTTCTCATGTAATATGGTGCAAATACCAAGAAATTTGTTTTATGGATGTACTCTATAGAAGAGAAGGAGGGGAGAGGAAAGAGAGACGGTAGATGAAGGACACGTGGAAGGAGAAGAATCGGAGGGTGGAGATAGGAGTCGCATGTGAAACGAGTGTGATATATAATTAAGTTGTGAATGAACGTGGCATGCCCTCGTCGATCTTCTTCATCATCGGATGGTTTATAAAGCAAACCAAAAACACATCTCACTTTGCACTCCGCCCTCGCTCTCCTTTCTCCTTTATTTCATTCTCGCTTTCTTCCAGGATTTAGAAAACCCGAACCGGATTGGCCGGTTCAAAGAGCCTTCTTCCTGTTATCTCCACATGACTTGCAATATTGATCCTTATTAGTGTATCACACAACCTTCTTCTTCTTTCTCCTCTTCCTCTTTAATTAGTTTAGAATACTCCTTCCTGTGCTTAATATAAGAGTCAGTTTTAAAATTTTATCTGGTTTTACTTATAATATATAAATCTTTTTTGTCTCTTATATTTATTATTTTTTCTCAAAATAATTTATCAAAATTATATATAAATTAATATATATGATATAGTGTTCAAGTCACAATTATTGCTGTCAGATAATTTATCTGACAAAGATTTTTATTCCACCCACATTAGTTAAGTAAGGGTTATAATAAGAATGGCATTTTTGTTCTCAACTCCGTGTTATATATGTATTGGAATCGTGTGATACACTAGCACGGATCAATGTTCCCTGTCATGTAACCAACTAATTTTTTTTTCCTTTTTTTCCTCGGATAAATATGCTTCTTTATTGACACACACACACACACACATTCTCCCATGTTTCTGTATTAATAATTAGATAGATAGCTAACACATGTAGCTTAGTTAGCTAATTAATCTAAGCACATGTATGTTACGATTGATGTGAGGAACTAATTAATGATCCATTGTTTCTTGGATGCAGGAAAGGAATTAATAATGTTTGAGTTTTCTGGATGCAGAGTCTGGAAATCGATCATCGGTAGACGCTCAACCCTACTCTTGGCCAACTAATTAGAGGCCAATATTTTGGTACAGTTTACTTAATTATATTATACTACCTTTGGTCTTGATTATAAAATCTCGTTTATAGTCTACAGACAAGATTTTATAATCAGGACCAGAGGTAATACTTGAAATAAGGCGTTTGTTCTTATTAACACATTGTTTAAAAGAGAGATTAATTTTTTTCATATGTCCATTTGTGTGTGTGTGTGTGTATCAGAAGGGCATATCATTGTGCGTAAATGAAGATTTTAAAATTTATATGTAAGGTTAATAATTTTTTTTGGATATATTTGTATACACCAAGGCAACTTTTAAAAAAAAATTAATGCGTAAAATCATTTTTGGTTCTCTAACTTTGGTCAGAGGTTTTTCTAGCCCGAGACGAACATGACATTTTGGATTATATTTTTTGAGAGAAAATTATTTATTGATGAAGATGTTAAAAAATTTTAGAAGCGTGTAGTATCCATACGGGTCCTCGCCCCAGCATGGATGGAACGATGATATAAAATTAAAATGTTTTGTTTTTGTTAAAAAGAAAAATAATTACTAAAAAATCATAATGATAAGTGAGTTATCATTTCTTATATTAAAACTTATCATCATAAATTACTTACTTGTTATTATGATTTTTAGTAATTATCTTTTTTTTAATTGAAACTAGAAATTTTCTCCCAAAAAAAAAAAAGGGAAAAAAGATTGGTTAAATAGGTGGAAGCGAGAAGAGTGAATTCAGATCTGAGTCAATTCAGTATTGTACAAAATGGGGAGGATGAGTTCAACAGGATGAGCCAATTTTGGGACTCCCTTGGACCAGTCAAAAAGCATTGATTTCAAATAAAATTAAGATTTAATTTTTATTTATTAATTAAAGTTTTTAGTTTCGTCCATTCAAAATATATTTCCTTAAAAGTAACATAATGATTAAAATTTGAAAGTACTATTAGAGTAGGATATGAATACTCATAATTATACTCTTCCTCGGGACCTAATTATACATCCTGTTTATATTCTACAAATGAAGTCTTATAATTAAAATCGGAGGTAGTATTATTTTAAAAAAAGTAGGATATAGTATGACGTGGGTGATGGACAAAAGGAAAAAAAAAAATTGACTCAATAACATTTATTATATAATATTTATAAAAGAAGTAAGATTATAATATGCCTACAAAGCATAAAATATCAAGCGCGAAACAACCTAAAGCTCTAACCTCAAATTAGACGAGGAAAAAACAACACAGCTGTCCGAATGAACGAGGAAACTTCAGTAGACATGTCCAAACATAACTAAAAATTGAATCCAACCGAATTTAATTTCAATTTTTTGGTTCATTTATTTTAGTTTTCAGCTAAATATTTTATTTTTATTTTTATTTGATTTCAGTTTCGTGCATAAAATTGGCTCTGTTCAGTCTTCTGATTACTAAATTGAAAAACCGAATGCTCACCACAATAACAACAAATAATCAATTTGATCACCTTGTTTCCGGAAAGGAGCACAACACACTAGTCTCCGATCATTTTGAAGTTCCTCTACGAGTTTTCCGTTTTCCTTTCTCCGATCATTTTGAAGCCCCACCAAAAATGTCCTTGTCCTTTGCCAGCTCTCTGCTTCCCTCCAACTTCACCTAATTATTCCGAATACCAGCTGAGATAGAGCTTATTGTAAATGGAATATACCATCCGAAGTTTTGATGTTGATGGTTCTCTAAATAGCCCCCTACACCGTCAGAGATCATAATAAACAAGTTTGGGCATAATGGTGTTTCACATCCTTTGAGAAGTAAAATAGATGTACTGTCCCTTGTATTCTCAGATTGGGATTTTATTTGGAGTCACTTGTATTAAGTACGTTTGCCTAAATTCAGATAAGGCTATTATGTTTACCTACTTATTTTATGTTTTGTAAATCACAGTTAAAAAAAAAACCATTTTTGAAAACCTAACTTCCTTATAATGTAGTGTTGCTTTACCTTGCTTTTGCTCGTAATTCGTAAGGCTGAAGATGTGACCAGTGACTTGATGACCTTGCTAAGCGCACCTTCTGAAAAGAATTAGGCCAACTTTGGCTTTGTTCATTTCTCGTTTGGTAGGTTTTGTTTTGTTATGTTTTAACTTCCAAAAATAGTATCATGTCTTTGTACTCCCCAAAAAACAATCAAAAAGGATTTTTTTTAAAATTAAACCAAAAAAATGACAAAATAAACAACATATATTGCAATATTTTAAAGAGGAATGCAAGTAGTGAGATGGATCATGTATTAGACGTATAGAAACTTTCTCCAAAATTTTGCATCGCACCCCTTTCTCCTCAGAACCTAAACCAGAGAACACTTTCTATACCAAATATATCTGGTCTGCGTACTCCAGTGATGTTTGTCATGGGCGCCACAGTTAGAGACTCTCTTACTTCGTATTAATTGAAATTGTTGTACAATTCATGACGGGCTGTCATTGATTCAATGCCCGTCCTTTGTTGAAATGCTTCTTGAAGGTATAATATTATTTACCCTGGTTAATACAAATGCATAAAAAGTATATTTAATTACTAACAAGAATTGATCTAGTTGGTAAAGAATCGACTCATAACTTACAAGGTCATGAGTTCGAAACCCACTGTAGATGTGAAGACCTTGTTAATGGGTGATTTGTAAATATGTGAAAAAATTTATTTTGATTTTGTGACGGAATAAATATACAAAGTGAAAAAAACACTTTTTATTATGTCCAAACACGCTAGTTGGAACAAAAAAGAAATGTCGGCATAGGGTCATTCTGACAGAGAAGAACTAAAAATAAATAGGGCGCACTTCTTTTTCTTTTTTTTTAAAACTTTTTATGCATTTCTTTTATTAATTAATTAAAGAAGATGTGTAAACTGGAAAAGGAAATTGTGGATATGGTACTAATTAATAATGTGGCCCAACCTTCCTTCTTTTGGGTTGGGGCCGTTTATCTGTGTCTGTTTCTGTTTTCTTTTTGCTGACAAGCACCAATGATAGAACTGGCCATTTTATCATTATTCTGTATACAGTAAAGTAAAATAAATACAGAAATGCTAAGAAATATTTATCAAGATACTTCACTGAAAAAAAACAAAAGTCGTTCGCGTTTAGATTGATTTTGAATTTAGGGTTTAGATATACTCAATTCCTTCACACCAGCTTTGACGATGTGATTGAGGTAACATTTATTTTCTTAATTAAAACGTGAAATTGTTTCCCCACATGCACAATTTTAATTTTGTCGATTTGTTAGAAATTGCCGTGCAGAAAGGAAGAGGGAGAGGTAGACAAGGAGGAAAAAAAGAGGAACATATGGAATCTTTGGTTGGAGAGATACGCGAACAGGCACAGTTTTTTTTTTTTTTGGATCCATTCAAATTAGTATTACTCACTTATTTGAGACCAAATTATTTTGTCCTTACGGATAAGATTGGGTCTAGCAAAAAAAAAAAGTTCCCGGTGAATTAATATTCAAATTCTCATTAGGAAATGTGCTTAAATTTAGTATCTAACAGTGTCTTAAATAGGATTACTTTTAATATGAAGATACTTATACGTAGAAAAAAATATTTTGTCTTTATAGAGAAAGAGAGCAAATCATAATATCAACACACGCTTCAAATAAATATTAATATAAGATATAAAAAAATTGAGAAAAAATTTCCATAAATATGAAATAAAAGAATTAAATATGTTTATACTTTTCAAATTTTATTTAGATAAAGTTACATTCAGCCCCACTCTTGAAATACTTAGATTAACTTTTTTCTAACTAAATTAGTGCTCTATCCAGTATTTTTTTATAAAGGGTGAGTACTAATATGCCAGTGCACAAACATGTCATCCTTTCATAACGTTACAGTGAAGCGTGTTTGTGAGTATTTGCCATGGAGAACAGAACTGGAAATAAATTAAATATGGTGCACTTCTTTTCGATGCAATTTTTTTAGTTCATTTATTTTATTAATTCCTTAAAATGATGTACAAACTGAAAAGGGGAATTGTGTAATGTGGCCCATCCTTACTTTTTGGGGGTGCTTATCTTTGTTTCCATTTTATGTGTAGGTCTCCTTTTACTTTTCCCCGAGAAGCACCGAACTCGATTTATTGTGAATGTATAAATTGGTGGTATGTCACTCATAATAAACCATGAGCAGGCATGGCAATTTTTTTTTTTTTGGAAAAAAATTAGGTGAACAGATCAGTACATGCCTTTTTAAATTTGGTATCATCGATATGTGATTTATATTATTGAATTTACGGACAAAAGATTTATCATCTCTGTTGGATTAAGTAAGGAGTTAATGCAAATTAAAAACAAATAACAATAAGACCACGAAAGTAAATATTCTCACTTCAAATATAATCCATAAAGGTTTACTTATTTTTTTTTATGCAAAAGTACTTACAAATCATTTATCAATGATACTTTTATATTAGTAGTGGGATTTGATTTTACCATTTTATTAGTTATGAGCCAATTCTTTACTGTATCCTCCCCAGTGTTTTTTTATATGTTTGAAAATAAAATTTAGTCATAACATAAGTGACGGAAAATATGCACATGCCTTGTTGAACTAGTTACTCCTCCAATCCTTAATATAAAACCTAATTATTGAGTTAGTTTTGGTCCTAAATATAAGACTCATTTATCATATTTATCAATTTTATCTAAATTATCTCTATGGATATTTCCTCAACTATAATCAAGTAGAAGAAGGAGAGGGAATATTAAAAAAGATGATTATGGTGTTTTAGAAAAAACATGTTACTTTTTTTATAATTAACTAATTTATCTAACTTTTTAAATCTAATCAAATTAGTTAAATAGATTTTATATTAAGGATCGGATAAGTGGGAAGGATACAAAGTTTAAATGGAACATGTTGGTGGTGTTGTACGGATTGAAGCTGAGTTTGTGCGACACGTGGGAAGAAGAAGAGCATGGAGAAACGCAAAAGGCTTCAACATCTTTTGAAGATTCGAATGTCTGGCTGTGAAAAATGCAAATCAGTTATCAGCGTTATGTCAATCACTTTGTACGGACGAGGCAACTCATTATCAGGTTTTTTTTAGTATATTTAATATTTTAAAACATTTTATGATATATTTGACACTTTAACATATTTTTATATAGGTATAGTATTTCGAAATATTTTTAGATATATCTAAAAAAATTTTAAAATATTAAACATATCATAAAATATTTTAAAATACTAAATGCATTTGAAAAAATATTTTCATCTGAAGACGCCTTAGCCCAATTAACAACTAGCATATATTTGTAGCTGGCTCAGGTAATTCTTTAATTACCACAAACCATAAATGAAATCATGTTATTTTGTTTGTGATATTAGAACTCAACTCAGTTTGAGGTGTTCGAGTTGACAAGTAAATGGATGATCTAGTTCACTGAGAATTTCAGACGAATTCATCAAGTTAAATTTATATTCTCTCTTTCTTATTGAGTTTGAAATAACATTTTTTTTGTTGAAAAAATAATAGTCAATCAAATTTATGTTTTAATACTGTAATTCTGTATTGTTAGACTATGTATAATGTTGTATTTTAACAGTAAGTTGATTCCGATTTGAATTGCCGTCGTAATCTACTTAATGATCAACATCTGAATTTTTGGTACCTTCCCAAGTCTGATCATATGTTTCTCAGAAGTTAGTGAACTGAGAAGACAAATGCAAAATAAGTATTTGAGGTATTACTATTAACTGAGGGATATACGAGTGAATTGCAGGTGACAGTTATTTGGGTGAACTCCCAACGGCACAAGAATATTCAGAATGAGAGCATAGTCATTCCTCGGACAATGAGGCAGCCAATCCCATCATTACTCCTTTGAATCTTTTCTCCCCAATCACACGCATACAATAGGACTCGTGTGCACAATTTTTTTCTCCTTTTTTTTTGGGGGGAGGGTTTATGATAATTTTATGGAGCAATTTTTTATTACAAAAATATATTTAAAAATAATTTATTTTATTAATATAATTATTATCATGAAAGATATAATATTCTTTGGGCAAAATGATAAATAAAGCCACTCTTTGGAGATAGTAAATATAATTATCATCATGAAGGCCACTCTTTCATGTGAAAATTCTTAAGAGAAAATGGCAAATAAAGACCTCTTAATATGTGAAATTATGATTTAAGACTCTCAATTTAGAAAATAACAAATAAAGATCTGGTCTCATATTACAAATATAAAATTTTAGTGAAATGTCTAAAATACACCTTAGCCAAATAATAAGTTGATTATGGGAAGTGACAAGTTCACTTTAGCGAATACCAATTTTAGTAGACCAAATCACAACTTAGCTGAGGGTATGCCAAATGATAAGTTGATTATAAGAAATGACAAGTTTACCTTAGCAAATAACAATTTCAATAGATCAAATCACAATTTGGTTGGGGGGTGTTTCAGACATTTTACCATAATTTCATATTTGCAATCTGAGACTAGGTCTTTATTTGTTATTTTCTAACTTTTTTCATGAAAAAAGTTGGGAAAAAAAAACATTATATATCTTTGTTCCCAGTTCTCACTTGCATTATAAGGTCCAAAAGGGAATCCATAACATATGCAGCCGGCAATTATTGATTGATGTTATGGATTGATTCTGTCCGTGTGTGTACACATATATGTGTGTGTTTTCCCTTTATTCCGGACCTTTTCTTTTTTTCTTTTCCCCCTCTTTATTAGAGACGATAGAAACATTTCTTGGCACGGTTTTAACTTTAATAATTCTGACTTGATAGAGATTAGTCTCAAATCTAAAATGACTTGAGAATACTCTGAATTATATTTAAAAAAAAAAAACAAAGACAATAGGTATATTCAAACACTAGGTATGGACACATCTTGAGATTTGATTTGTTACCGGGGACTAACATTTTCTTCTTAACCCAAATTCTCTTTGAATATTCTAGGTTGCTTCTAGTGCTGCATTGTTAATCAACAACTGTGCAGGCGTGTGCATGTATTATAACCTGGGACTAGGAGCATCCTTTGCTTATACTACATATGGCGTGTATGTATGTGTGTGTATATATATATAAGAACTATTTAACTAATTTGATTAGAATAAAAATATTAATTAAATTAGTTATTTGTATTAAATATAAGTTGATTTTACTAAAGTATCTTTTTAATCATGACTACCTTTAGATAGAAACCCTCTTAATATATGTAACTAACATGAATACTTTAGAAAATAAATTGTAAATTTAGGAGATATAATGGATTGATGATGTTTTATATCTATGATTGAATATAATCCACGACAAGTTCTTACATTAAAAAAATCAGAAATAGTACTAGAGATTAATAATCATCCTTGAATGTGAAGGGTAAAAGCTTGGCTCCTTCCAACCAAGTTTACTTCACGCAGGAGAGTTAAAAATTGAATCTTAATCACTTGTTTAAGAGATGAAAATCCTACCCATTATGCCGAATTAAGGTGGCATTGCAATGGCATTTTTTAATTAGCAATAGAGATCCAATTAATTGATAGACAAAGCCAACGCAATTTGGCTCCTGAATTGAAGTATTTTTAAGCATACCGAAATAATCATCAAAATATAAATCATAAAACGACAAATGTGGGCAAATCAAATATGGAAGAAGTTGATGGGATGGGAGCGGCGAGTAATAATGCCTGCCAAACTTCAAAATGAACGTCGAACATCTGAAAAGAGAATAGGAAGAAATTGAGTATTCATGGCATGTTCAAGCGGATGTTTGGTTTTAATCGGAAAAAAAGTTTTAAAAAATATTTTTTTATAAATCGAAACAAAATTCTTTTTACATGTTTATTTCATTTACTGTAAAATTATTTTTAAAATTATAGTTTAGTTAAATACTCTCTAAATCTTACATTATTAATTGAATTTCACTTTCAAAAACCAAGTAGACTCAGTTTCAATTCTACACACATACAAGCACAGTACTTGAAGAGAAAAACCAAGCTTTCTCCAAAACTTGGAAATCTTAAAGCTATAACAGGTAGACCTCTCTTTTGATACACTAGCAAGGATCACCATTACAATTCAACAGAGAGCTATTCTCAGGCTTTTCACGACATCCTTCACCGATACACTGTAGTCCTCACTCATCTGCATATCACATAAATTACATATACATAGACGTCAAATTATTATAAAAGCGTCAAATTAATTATTTCCAAATAACATATATAGCGTCGTGTGATAATGTAGATATTGTACCCGAGCAACAACGGTAACATCAAGAGTAGAGGAGCCAAATGGAATAACACTGTTACCAAAGACGCTGAGGTTAAGATTTTTGAGCTCATCAAGTATTTTAAGCATTATGCAGTCCTGTTTCTTGCAGAGGATTCTGATGAGCACTTGTTTGTCGTCGGACATTCTTGCTTTGACATCGGGGAGTACATCGTTGATGGGTGTGTACCTGTCGCCGGAGTTCACTTCACTCGACGCCGGCGTGCCTGCTCCGTCAATACCATCATCATCATCATCTGCGGACATTATCTTTTTCTTCTCTTGCTCAAGTTCCTTCACGCGTTCTTGAAGCCTCTTCACGTAACTTATTGCTTCGCTCAGTATAGACGCCTTGTCAATCTACGCACAAATATTTAATATAGGAGACATGTTTCATATACATGGAGCTTCGTATAAGATCCTCATAAAATCAACTAGGCGATAGACATAGTGCTAAGTAGGTAAGGTACGGAGTTGTGACCTTTTTCAAGCCAGGGATGGTGGCCGAAAGTGCTATGAACTTTTCTGTGAGCTCCTGCCTCCTTCTTCTCTCAGCCATTATGTGATCCATTGCCCCAGCACCGCTTCTGGATTTCTTTGTTCCTCTGTTCATCGATGGTTCATCGTTAAGCATTTCAATGGTCCGTTTGGGCTTCAAGGAATAACTACGGACATCCTTGCTCTGGTGCGAATGATTATAACTGGGGTCTGGGATATCTGGAATCACAACGGATTTCTCGAAAGACAGAATGCAGGCGGTCGGGGTTGTTGTTTCAGAAGCTAAATGTTGAGAGTTAACGACGGAGTTGGAGTTGGCTAAATTGCCGGTGGTGGCACCGCCGTCCGCCACAGTGGTGGGAGGCAAAATGGCTTCACTTTCTGAAGATAGATTAGTCGGGTCCTGGAGGATATCTCTAAGCAAATACTCCGCTTCTTCATTATGATCTGAGTTCGTTCCCCAGGAAATATAGTCATTTTCCGTTTCCTTGAAAACAAAGAAAGATACAGGCACAGTGATCCGTGAGTAATTAGGGTGAAAACAACACACACCCATGACGATTGAACCAATTGATGATGGAGTATTAATTAAAGAGCATATGTAATCAATAAAGAAATAATATATATACATATATACGTAGACACACACACATTTGGACTTACGAGTTCAGAGAGCCAAGCCTCCCAAGACAGCTGGTCCATTGTGTGAGGTTGAGGATAAAACGGAGGCCGTGTGCTTCCATTTATAGCCAAATGGATTTGGGGAGCAGCGCGAACGAAAAGACTAGCTGAACATTGACATTGACGTATTTTTTCTACATTTTTATAACTAAGAAAGATGTATAAATTGGAAAAATATTCTGTGCGTCTCTGTATATATTATATAGTTGCTGTCCTCCCACCTGTTTGCAATATCAATATAAGAGTTAGTTAACTGATTGAAGTATAAGAATTAATTGGTGAATTGAATTTGATATTAAATATAAGACTTTAATTATTTTGTCAATTATATTTATTATTTTTAAAATAATTTACCTAATTTGTATATTAATATATAATCTAATATTACACAGTATATTTGAGGAAGATTATGTCACACTTTTGCTATAATTAATCAAAGTATTTTGCTAGTTACGCTTAGCATCTTAAAATATTTTGTGGTGCACCCACTTGAAGCATTTTTTATGTGTATTTAGTATTTTGAAATATTTTGTGGTGTGTTTAGCATCCTGAAATTTTTTTTCCATGTGCATCCAACACCTTAAGAATATTAAAAAAATATTTTATGCACCTGATACACATTCATTTAAGAAACCTTTGAAGGGTTAACGGTAAAATTAAAACTATTCATAAAATAATACTTTAAAAGCACAATTGTTTCTAAAAAATATTAATACTTTAGAGTAAAATTACACAACAAAATATTTTAGGATATTGGATGCATTTCAAAAAATATTTTAAAGTATTAGGTGCATCACAAAATATTTTAAGATGTTGGGCACATCTAACAAAATATTTTAGGATGATGGATGCACCTTAAACGGTTAATTGTTTCATTTATTTATTTTTAATTTATCCAAATTAATAAATATAACTTGTATATTTGTCTCTGTTTTTTTTTATTAAAGCATAGGTATCTTTTTATTATAAATAATCTTATTCGAAACATTGTTAGATACTAAATGTAAATACCTCTTCTAATAAGAAGTTGAATCTTAGTTTATTACGCTGTGAAAAACTAACTCCTGCAATGATAGACCCGATACCGTTGGCTATTTGTCTCAATTTTGTGGGTACGCTTCTGTCTTCTTTTGACTCCCTCGAGAAGCACCCAACTCCAATTATTTTGAATGTAAATTTGGTGGCATGTCAGCAAAGTAAAATGCGGTGTGGTCTATATAAGATGGTAAAATCTCGAGGCAAGGTCAGGCCAAAAAGAAAAAAGAAAAAGTCTCGAGGCAAGGCATTTCGGTTGATTATTGAGCACTGAAATATAACGATCAAGTCTTTTTTTTTCTAAAAAAAATCTTTAACGCTAAAAAAAAATAAAAATAAAAATAAATTTTTAACCAGGAAAAATCGTAAAAACAAATCTTAAAATATAAAAATTGTAACTAAGGACCAGTTTCAACATTAGTATTAGTTTTGATAATAATTGATAAGTAAATGACAACAAATCTTATGAACGGGTCTTTGTATGTGATTTTTTAATTTTTAAGGTCTTTTTTTTTTTTTTTACTATTTTTCCTTTGGGAAAACCATATTGAAGGTACCTATACTTTCTCTTCATTTTTAATTTGGTACCTATGTGTTTTTTTTCCTTTAATTAAACATTTAATTTTATCTTTTTAGCAACATTAGCTCTTATAACTTTGTTCTATTGATATTTTTAGTCTCTACATAAGGATTAATGATGTTAATAGAGGAAAAATAAAGATTTAGTTAAGAACAAAAAACACATAGGTACCAAATTAAAAATTGAAAAAAAGTATAGGTACCTCCAATATGGTTTTCCCTTTTCCTTTTAGTTATCCGTTTTTTCCAGAAAAAAATAACCCAAATGATGAGCAGGCATGGCAAAGCAATGTTCATGAGTCGAAATGGCTATATGGGGTTAAGCCCAGCGATGTTTGAATCCTCACTTCGTCATGAGGATACCTGCACAAAAGGGGAGAAACAATCAGAGTTGATGTTAATACTTCTTGTCAATTAAGAGGCCATTATGCTAGAATATGTGTGCTGGTGGATTTGGGGAAACAATTGATGTCAGGATTTTCACTTGATGGTGAACAATATTATTTGGAGTATGAGGGTCTGCACATGTTGTGCACCAATTGCGGCACCTACGGCCATAGACATGAGGTTTGTTCAAAGAAAGAAAAGATGAAGGAAGCAAATGAGACTAGGATAGAGAAGCAAAATACTTCTGATCCGCAGGAAAATCTCCATGCCAATACCAGTGTTGGGAGCCAAGAACAATGGCGAATAGTCCAAAAAATTCGCCGGCAACGGAAAAATAGAGATGACAGAGGCGAAGCAACAAGATCGGAGAACAGAGGCTCACGATTTAGCATACTTGCTGACGTGGAAGAGCCTACACAAGATACAGACACAAATGTAAGACCCCCGCAAACTATTGTACGGGAAGTGGCCATCCTACCTCCTCAACCCCAGCGCACTAACTCTGCTAAAGGGAGGAAGAAAGGGACTCAGAAAAAACAAATGGCCGTTAGTGAAGATATGGGCTATCCTTTATTGTTGCAACCAACAAACGAGATGGTAAAAGAGAAACAGAGTGAGAGAAAAAGCGAGAAAAGAACACGAGAAATGTTGAGGGATGATTGCTTAAGAAGAGATATTAAAAGTGGCGAGATAATGGAGGATAAGGTAGAAGAGGTGAACATGGGAGGAGAGGCCGAGGAAGATAATATGGAGATAGCAAGGGAAGACGGTTATCTGGATCATAATGATCAAGAGCCTGAGGCCCAGCAGTATCCCATGCAAGGGATTGATAATGAAATACGAATAGAAGAAGTGGATACTGGGGACCCTTCTGATGGGCCGAATTGCGTCAGCCCAATGAGGAGTGAGGGAAAGGAAGCCCAGTGCAGTGATGGATCAATTGTGCCTAAGACCCAATTCTTTGACAGGTCTTAATTGTGATCTGTACGTGTGGGCCTTTTGTTGATTTAGTGTTTATGGATAGTATATTATACTGGAATACTAGGGGGTCTTGTGGAAATGGGCTCCTTAGAAACTTGAAGTTAGTGTGCAATGGGCCGAAACTGGTAATGATTTTTCTTGCTGAAACACGGTGCAACAAGGAAAAACGTTTTCAAATGCTGAAGAACTTGGGCTTTGACAATACAAAAGTTGTTCCAAGTGTGGGGCGTTCTGGTGGCTTGGTAGCTGCGTGGAAGAGCAACAGTATACACGTTTCAATTCTGGAGGAGAATAGGCAATATTTCCATCTGGATTTTCTATTTCGGAGAGGAATCCTTTTCTTCTTACAGCAGTTTATGCAATTCCCCATTCAAACCATCGACAATTACTCTGGGAAAATCTCAAATCTCTGTCAGCTTCGGTCTCGAAACCTTGGACTGTGATTGGAGATTTCAACAATATCATCTCTACAAATGAACGGATTGGTGGTGGTAGAGGCAATATCCAGCGTATGAATTGGTTCCAGCAGCAAATCGATGGTTGTGGGCTCTTTGACTTGGGGTTCAGTGGTTCGAAATATACTTGGAAGGGGCCGAAGGTAAATGGATATGCTCGATTATATGAAAGACTTGACAGAGCACTGGGTAACTCTTCTTTCTTGACAAATATGGCTGATTGTTTTGTTAAGATATTACCCAGAATCTGTTTTTCTGACCACAGTCCTATTGTGTTGCAATTCTTTCAAAAAAGTTTTAGCAATTCAAGACCTTTCCGATTTGAAGCCATGTGGTTAGCTCATGAAAACTTTACGGATTTCCTTAATTTGAACTGGGTTGATGATATTGATATTAATGATGCCTTGCTGTCTTTGCGTGATTCCTTGGTTGTGTGGAATAAGGAGGTGTTTAGTGTCATTGAAAAGAAGAAAAAGCATATTCTTGCCCGTTTAAATGGAATTCAAAACTCCTCCTCCTACCCTTATTCGTCATTCTTATGTAATCTGGAAGATAGCCTTCAAAATGAACTTGAGAGTGTGCTTAAATTAGAAGAGATTAAATGATTCCAGAAATCAAGAACGAATTGGATTTCGAAAGGGGACAAGAATACTAGATATTATCATTTGAAGACTAAATTTAGAAGAAGGAAAAACAGAGTTTTATCTCTGAAAAATGACTGTGGCCAATGGATTGATGATGAGGCTCAACTCAAAACTCTGGTTATTGATTATTTTAAAGAGCTTTATAAAGAGGAGGAGGATAGTCTCTCTGTTCTACAGACTGATACAATATTCCCTTTCATTGAAGAACTTAGATCCCCTCAGATGAGAAGCATACCTTCTGATGATGAAATTAAAGATGCCCTCTTCTCTATGGGTCCTTATAAAGCCCCTGGTTGTGATAGGTTCTCTCCTATTTTTTATCAATCAAATTGGAGTAAGGTGGGTGCCTCTATTTGCAGTTTTGTCAAAGATGTTTTTAAAAGCACAACTACTTTAACTGAGGCTAACAAAACTCTTATTTCCCTAATTCCAAAGAGGGATAACCCTGTTATGGTGAGTCACTTTAGACCAATCTCCTTATGCACAATTCATTATAAGTGTATTACAAAAGTGATTACTAGCAGATTAAGGCATTACATGGATGATTTAGTGTCTCCCAATCAAGCTAGTTTCATCAAAGGAAGGCACATACAAGATAATATTATTGTGGGGCAAGAAATTTTGCATTTAATGAAGAAATCTAGAGGAAAGAGAGGAATCATGGCTTGGAAAATAGATCTGGAAAAAGCCTATGATCGAATCAAATGGGATTTCTTAAAACAGACACTGGTTGATACTGGGATGGAGACTGATTTCATTAACCTCATCATGGCTTGTGTTACTTCAGTTTCTTATAATGTGTTGTGGAACGGCTCACAGACTGATTTCTTTTCTCCTGGAAGGGGATTAAGGCAAGGGGATCCTATTTCTCCCTTGTTGTTTGTTCTCTGCATGGATCGTTTATCTCATGTCATCTATGATGCTGTCAATAGGAAAGATTGGAAACCTGTGAAGATAACAAAAAGGGGACCTTTTATTTCTCATCTAATGTTTGCAGATGATATCCTTCTTTTTGGAGAAGCTACAAAAAAACAAGCTGGCTGCATGTTAAATTGTTTGAATAGATTTTGTGATGCTTCAGGCAAAAAACTCAACAAAAGCAAATCTTCCATCTTCTTCTCGCCAAAGGTACCAGATCTTACTAGAAGGAGAATTTGTAGTGCTACAGCAATGTCTAATTCTGCTGAAATTGGAAAGTACCTTGGTATTCCAATCATTAGAGGGAGGAATCCAAGGAATACTTTTAGTTACATAATTGATAATGTCAAGTCGAAGCTTGCCTCATGGAAGGAAAACTGTTTGTCTACAGCGGGTAGGATTACACTTGCAAAGTCTGTGATTAGTGCTATTCCTTTATACCCAATGCAAGTTGCCAAAATTCCCTTGTCAATTTGTAATTAGATTGAAAAATTGCAAAGGAATTTCATTTGGGGAACTAGTCATAAAGTTCACGGATTTCATCCTATTGGATGGGAACAAGTCTTATTGCCTAAAAATCATGGGGAACTAGGATTTAAGAGAATGACTTCTTTAAACCGTGCGTGTGGAGCAAAATTGGCCTGGAAACTTATATCTGGGTCGAAAGGACTTTGGGTGGAGGTCTTATCTAATAAATATTTGCTCAGGAATGAGGTCAATCTGCTTGACGCAAAAAATGGGGATTCCCCTTTTTGGCAATTTCTATCACAACAACAGGAAATTGTGGACTTAGGTTCTAAATGGATTGTAAGAAATGGGAGATCTATTAATTTTTTTACAGACCAATGGCTTCTTCCGGATGGATCTATTAAAGAGTTTTGCACTAGACCTCTAACTCGGATGGAGGAAGAAAGTAAGGTGTGCTATTGGACTATGCATGGGTCTTGGGACTTTGATAGACTGGCTTCTATTATCCCTGCAGATATATTTCAAAGGCTCATAACTTTGCTGCCGCCAATGGACACTGCAGGAGATGATATATTATCCTGGAATGGTACAACAGATGGTGGCTTCACTGTGAAGAGCGCCTATTATATGATCGAAGGGAACAATTCCACTACCTGCAGCCATGTGTATAAAGCAATTTGGAAATGGCAAGGAGCTGAGCGCATCAGGATTTTCTTATGGATAGCTTTCCAGAATAAACTTCCGACTAATGAATGGAGGAACAAATGGTTCGCTTGTTCAGCTATTTGTCCCCATTGCAATGCGGATGTGGAGAACACGTTACATATTTTAAGAGATTGTATCTATGCAAAGCAATTATGGAGGAGACTTATTAAACCAAGGTACTATGATCAATTTTTCAGTTCTTCATTGAAAGACTGGTTTGCTTTGAATCTGAAAAGAGACTTGGGGTTAAACGGGAAAGATAGTTGGGAATTAAAATGGGCAGTTACTATCTGGAAGCTTTGGCTTTGGAGAAATGAGATGATTTTTAACACTGAATTTCAGAAACCATGTGAACCGTATGCTGTAATTGAGAATGGGTGGAGAAATTATGTAATATTGCAAGATGATAATAAAGTTGCAAAGACTATGGCAACTGCGATTTCTTGGAGTCCCCCAATTGCCGGATGGATAAAGGTTAATGTGGACGGTGCCATGACTGCAAATTTGAGAAAAGCTGGGTGTGGCAGAGTCCTAAGAGATAGTAATGGTACATGGATAGTAGGTTTTACTCATTTCATTGGTTTTTGCACTGCTATGGAGGCTGAACAATGGGCTATCTTTAAGGGGCTTAAATTAGCCTGAGATCTTGGTTTCAAGAAGGTGATTTTGGAATCGGATTCCAAAATATCAATTGATTTGTTGAAGAAAAGAGGCATCAATACGGAGAGCCTACTTTGTCTCCAAATAAGAGAGTTCATGAAGAATGACTGGGATCTGGAAATACGGAACATCCCAAAGGAGCATAATCAACTTGCAGATTCGTTGGCAAAAGGAGGCTTATCTAACTCCTCTCTTTTTGATTTGTGTCCTCCTCATTTGAGGACCTTGTTTGAAGCTGAGTGTTTGGGATATAATCCCCATTAGTTTGCTGTTTTAGTTTTTTTGGGCTCCTGCCTTCTTGTTTACCAAAAAAAAAAAAGGGGGAGAAAAAAGGATAATTGGGTCACTACAGGCACAATGTTCTGCACATGCATAATAACAGTAATCCGCACATGCCTCGTTGAATTCCCGGATTGTGCAAAAGCAAAAGAGCATGGTGAAAAAAGCAGTGAGGAGTGGGATAAACAAGATTTTTTACAGATCCATGTGACGTGAGCGGTGGGGTGGGTGAATATCAAATGTGCGAGAGGCAGACCATTGGAAGTACGAATGGGGAGAAACAATTAGTGGAGAAACATGCTGTAATGTACAACACGACAACACTCCCAAGGGTACGTGTCCTTGCTGTAATAATTCAATATTTTTGTGAATATGTTTCTTTTTGAATCTTTATTGCGATTCTTCCTAATAAAATTGTTTGTACGAAATGAGAGAGTAATTTGTTTCAGCGTACTTTGGTTAATGGGGTGAAGTGGAAAATGAGGAAAGGAGCAGGAAGTTATAATACTACCTACGGCTCTAATTGTCACTGTTACAAGACATGTCATTTTTGTCTGTTTTAAAAAATACCTTAATAGAAAAAACATGAATAGTAATTATATATTTGTTTGTTTTAAAACAGGTAAATATTAGCATTCATATATTCATTTGTTATGGAACAAACGAATATGGACATGCATATTCGTCTGTTTTAGTCAAATCAAACGAATATGTATTTTTTTAAAAAAAAAATAGGTGAAAATTTGCATATTGTCAATTTTATTCAACTTGCAATTATACACGTATACATACAGCAGAACTAAAGCATATTATAGCAAATAATAACAGGAATTTAGCACAACCAAATTACATGTTTTTCATATAAATAGAATTCACTTAGTCAACAATTTTAAGGGTCAAAATATTTAAAACAAATAACATCTTAATTAATTAACTTAGTTAGGCAAAAAAAAAACTAAACATCCAAACAAAAAATCAATTTCAAGCTTACTTGCAGTATTAATTAAGATGATTGCAATATTCAACTCAAGTTTTCTAATATAATTTGAAACACACTTCTCCTAACACTATTTACATCCAAAGTAATAAAAATAAAGCTATATACTTGTGTGTATATATAGATATATGTGCTTAAATAGCATCTAAAGCTTTCTAAAATTTAATGTAAAGATTAAACATCGAAAATACTTAATTAACTATTGCGTTCCAACCAAATTGCTCTCTTGGACATTTTCACAAATATCTTATATGCATTTAGGTTTAAACAAGTTTAGTAAGGCTTTTTTAATCATCAAAATGTAACTCAATCAATGTTGAATAATTCCTAAGTGCATTTACCAACAATTGATTTAAATAGAAAACATACACACCCATAAACAATTACATTAATTCCTTTCAACATCCAAAAACTCACATAATATAAAAGACACACACACCTCCATGTCAGTTACCTTGTATTGTGAACAAGCTTAAGATGGACGAGATCGAATGATGACTTCTATGAAAGAAAATGTTGCTCTTGGTCATAGGATGATATGGATAAAGAATGAGGAAGAGAGGGAGAAGAAGAATGGCAAAGAGAGAGAAAAGAAGATGACGAGCTACTAACTAGAGAGAGAAGACAAACTTAATCATCGGATCAGCACTAGAAAAGAGGAATAGAAATCTAAAAAAAAGAGAGAAAGAGCTTGTTGCACATAAAAAAGAGAGAAGAAGAAAGAAAAAGGCACATTTCTGGAACATGTTCAAATCTCTATGAGGCAAAAATAAAATTTGAGTAAAAAATATACTATTTGTCTGTTTTTAAAATAAACAGACGAGTATGTGGGATAACAAACGAATATGGGAACCCATACTCACCTGTTGCATAACAGGCAAGTATGGGCTCCTATACTCATTTATTATATGGAATAGACGAGTATGAAATCCTATATACTCATTTGTTTCTTTTTAATAAACGAGTTTGAAGACCCATTTTTTTTATTTTTCAAAATAGATAAAAATGAGTGACAAAAATAACCGCATGTGTAGTAATGTGCAAGACTTCACTTGTTATAAAAATTTATTTATACACCGTAAACAAAATTTATAATTAAAATTAGAAGCAATATATTTTGATCAGAACGAGAGTAGAGGCATGGGACTGTGTGAAGCAGGCTGCTCGAGAAGAAGGAAAGATACAAAGCAGAGCCTTCGTATTAATTAGTTTTCGTCCCAAACGGAGGCGCCTCACTTATCCCATCATTACTCTGTTTTGTCACCAAACACAAAGAAAAGTACCCATCAGGCCATCACCAGAATTATTACGTTGTTCGATTCTATTTTTTTATTCCCCAGAATAAATTCTAAAACTTTTATTTTCTTTAGAACATATTTTTATGTTTTTCAAAAAATAAATACTCTAGATTAATAATTTGTTCCTTATAATTAGAACTGAGAGACAGATTCTTTTATAAAATGGACAAGAGGGAATATTAATTAATTTAGAAAAAAATTACCCTTTCAGATTCTAAATATAAGGTGCTGGACAATTAGTTTACAGATATTAAGAAGCTAATTAACTAAGATGTCCCTTTCATTATTTGTATCGGAAATTAGCCTATTAATTAAAAAACCCTCATCTTATAATGTGAAAGGTTTGGAGGAAAAATTATAAATTTATGAAATAAAGGAGACTAACAACTTATATTTAGATCAAAACAAACTTATATTTGAAAAATGGATCAACTATCAATGACCTGTTATTAATTTGGGTGGGATGAAGTGTAAAATGAATCAGAATATTCAGAATCAGAATTCAAGAAAATAGAAAGCAAAGCAGAGGCAGAATCTGAATATACTTCGCACCAAATGGAGGCGCCTGCCTCGCTTATCCTGTTATGATTCTATTTTGTTCTCTCTTTTCTCACCAAACTCTGACCTGTTCGGTTGCCCATTGAACTTGTTTATGGTCTTCTTGCTGTAAGTTAATCTAAGCTGATGGTTTCCTTGAAAGCCTTCCCATTATAAATCATACTGTTTATAATTCGCAAACATCATAATTTATCTTGGATTTTAGCTTAATATTGAATATATTTTTACTGAAATATACATTTAATTTTTTAACTTTATATAATATTTCAATTTGGTTGTTTAACTTTAAAAAGTATATATTTGATAATCGAATCCTAAAATTGTTAGACTTAAATGACCTTTTTTTTGTAACAATCATGACTGTTTATAAAATTAAACTTAATATGTTAGTATTTAAAAATGTTTTATCAACATTTTAATATCGTCATTTTTTTTGTTAACAATTTTAGGGTTAAAGACTAAATATATATTTTTTAAAGTTAAGAAGCTAAATTAAAACCTTGTATAAATTTAAAGAACTAAATATTTACTTTGGCCTGTGTTTTTTTTTCCAGAGAATATGATAAAAATATTAAAGATTGATATATTATTAATTTTAATTATTTTATCTTGTTTAAGAGACAGTATTCGTTAGCACATCTTGGAGCCAACATAGAAAGCCTGGAAGGTATAGAAGTGGGGTCCATTACTTGAGCAGCTGATGCTTTAAGCCTTTAACCCTAATGATTAATCCATACATTCATGTGGAAGAAATGGGCCTTACTTTGGGTTGTTGGGTCGTAGGCCCTATAAATTATTGGGCTCTGCAGGCCTTAGCCCATTGAAGGTGGGTTGGAGGATGCGTTTTAGTCTAGGAATTCATCTTAGGAAAAAGAGGAAGAAAAATCTGAAAAAAGACTTAGAAATATCTAGCGTAATACCTTTCTCTCTTTTCTTGCCTCGCTTTGTCGATGATCAATCATTTGTGTTGGTAAAACGTTTATATCTCGGATTCCGTCAAACTATTTCCTTCTTTTTGTCTGGCATTTTCATGTGCAGCATTCGTGAGTTTGTCTTCATGCCGTCGGGGTTTTGATTATCCTGAATCACGGGAAACTTATGAATTGCTTCGACACTGCCTCCACCGGACAAATTCTTTGCAGTTTGTTGATCGCTGCTTCGTAAAAACGCATATCTCCGCTCCATCAGGTTGCGGGCCTCGGAACGATTGAGATGCAGCCTGTCAATTTTTCTCTAGAATAAAGATATTACCGATCTCTCGTCGGTGAGTGAAAATTTTCGTATTTCTTTTGGAATTTTGACTTTTATATCTTGTTCGCCTTTGGGTTTTTTTATTTAATTCTTCATGTCTCCCCCGTCAATAAGATAGTTAATTCTTGAAGAAGAATAAAATAGTTCTGCTTTAACTTTCTGTCAGACCTGACGGTATGATTGATTGAATTCATTTCTGTTTTCAGCAAATACAAGAGAGCTAGAGCATCATCTGCAATTTGACTCAAAGAAAAAAGTTTTGTTGAATTGAAGTGATCATCAAATAACTAGATCATAAATTCGTAATATAGCTCCTTGAATGCTTTTGTATAAATTCTGTCCTTGTCCACAAAAGTTGATGTGATCACCTATTATCTTGTTCTAAAGGTGGACGTTTTTATAATGAATGCTTCATTTAATGACTTCAGGCGGTTGAGGCCTTCTTGCATAGAGAATTTTTTTGATGGATAGCTTGCCAGAACATCTAGTTTGGGAGATATTGACGAGGATAAAGAAGACCAGAGACAGAAACTCTGTTTCACTAACATGCAAACGCCTTCACTACTTAGATAATGCACAGAGACATTCTCTAAAGGTTGGATGTGGAATGGATCCTGCCAATGATGCCTTGACGTCCCTATGCATTAGGTTTACCACCTTGTCAAAGTAGAGATTACATATTCTGGTTGGATGTCTAAACTAGGAAAACAATTGGATGACCAAGGCTTCTCATTCTTGCATATCAATGCCCTTCTTTGTCTGATCTCACCTTGAGCTACTGCACATTCATCACCGATGTAGGTCTGCGCTGTTTGGCTTCTTGTTCCAAATTGTCATCTTTGATGTTAAATTTTACTCCTAGAATCACTGGCTGTGGTTACTGTCTCTCTGTCATGGGTTGCAAGCACCTCTCTAGCCTTCACCTCATCAGATGCCTCAATGTAAGCAGTGTTGAGTGGCTCGAATACCTTGGCAAGCTTGAAACACTTGAGTTTCTCTCGATTAAAAATTGCAGGGCAATTGGCGAGGGTGATTTAATAAAGCTTGGCCCTGGTTGGAAAAATCTGAAAAGTTACAATTTGAAGTTGATGCTAATTACAGATATATGAGGGCTATGATCGATTATCTGTGGATGGGTGGCAAAGCAGTGTTTTCCATGTGAAAATATGCTGGAGCTAAGCCTGGTAAATTGCATCATCAGCCCTGGGAGAGGCCTTGCTTGTGTGCTGGGAAGTGCAAGAACTTGGAAAAATTTGCTTAGACATGTGCGTTGGGGTAAGGGACTCTGACTTATTTCTCTCTGTCCGCAAGTTCAAGTAATTTGAAGTCTATTTCATTCAGAGTCCATCTGATTTTTCCTTACCATCCCTCGCAAACAACCGGTTGACGTTAACAGATGATAGTCTGAAAGCCATAGCTCAAAACTGTTCAAAGCTGAATCAGTTGGATCTCTTTCTCTGATGGGGACTTCCCCTCATCTTCTCTGTTTAGTTTAAATGGAATACTTTGTTTAATGCAAAGGTGCCCGGTTCGTGAGCTCGCTCTTGACCATGTATATTCCTTCAATGATGTGGGCATGGAAGCTCTTTGCGCGGCAGAGTATCTTCAATCCTTGAAACTTGTGAGATGCCAGGAAATAGTGATGAAGGGGCCTGCAGCTTGTGAGCCAGTTTCCTAGATTGCGCGATTTACATTTAAGCAAGTGTTTGGGGATTTTCTGATGAAGGGTTGAAGCCACTTGTTGGATCGTTCAAACTGGATTCGTTAACTGTGGAAGATTGTCCTCAGATTTCTGAAAGGGCTGTTCAAGGAGCGGCTAGATCTGTGTCTTTCAGGCAAGATTTATGTTGGATGTACTGAATTTGCTGGTTTTTTATGACCACTTTTACATCCAGAATGCTCTTTATTGCGTCTGTTCTCTGTGTATATGATATACTTCTCGTGTATTATTTATTTCCATTGTATAATTCATTCATCTGTCATACAATATATCTGATTTTATCATAATATAATTCATGTATTCCAGCCAAATATTATGCTTCATATTCAATCTGCATTTTTTATCTTTTTAAGTTGGAGCCATGAATAATCAAACATGTAAGATGCAACCTTAAGGTCAAACTTGACATTGGATGGAACCCCCGGTATCGAAGCTTTTCTCCTCAAGTTGATATGGAAAACCAAGAGAAATATATGTTGTGATATTTGTATGCTCATTGCTCTTCATTTTCTGTCGTGTATTTGATCTTCTTCTTCTTTTTTGGGGTTTGGCAAGTATTGCTTGCAAGCACGGATTCGAACGTGAGAAGTGCCACCATAGGCCACAAAGGTGCTGGTTTGCTTACACGAACCAGCTAGACCTTAAGCCTTAGATGGGGCTTTTGTTATATGATCTAGTCTAGCTCCCTTTTTGTTTCTTTTGAGCAGAAACTATATGGTGTTAGACCATAGAGAAATAAATATGATTCATTAAGAATATTGCTTTCATTACACATATGAACAAATAACGGGGTTCCCTCTCGTAAGGTGGACTTAGAATTCATGTTATCTTATGAGTATGCTGAAAACATGTAATGAACTAGTCATTCATGAGTGAATTGATGTTTATAAAGCGGTGGTTCCTATGGTTCCCGCTTCCAATAAAATTAAGAACTTTTGCAAAGTTGCAGCAAAGCATTACTTTTCTGCAGCTTCTACTCCAAAACCTCTTCAACCCATTTAAGTCCCTGTATTGGGATTGAGACTGAGAAAATCTATTAAAAAAGTGTTTACATAATAGATTGCTTGTTATATGGGATTAGTCAAACTCATGTATGTAGGATTGGGGAATACCATGGGAAAAAGTAGTATTCC
>NW_021637850.1:0-23197 GCF_004799145.2 Neltuma alba | reverse complement strand
TGTTACGATTTTAAACTTTCCAGGCAAATTTGCACCTTAGCTCATTACAAAATATATGTACAACCTGATCAATTTTTATTATTATATATATATACAGAGACAAATATAGTTTCGGCTCAAAAATAGCTTGTGTCGCTCAACTACATGTCAGAATTCTATTAATATAAAAAATATTATTTGTTAAAAAATTATACACTTAGGTATCGTTGGTACGATGAATTGAAAATAAGGGATAAAGATTGTGATTGAATTGACAAAATAGTGTTTAGCATTAGAAATTGCTTTTGTTACATGGATTAGACAAACCCATGTAGTGGGATTGAGAATATTATGAGAGGAAGTGGTATTCCCTAATCCTATTTTCATAGGTTTGCCTAATCCAATGTAACAAATAATTACTAATGCTAAAGACTTTTTTAATGATTTTTTTTCCAATTGTAATCCTAATCTATATCTCTTATTTTTAATACTTTGTAGCAAATGGGACCTTAAAGTCATGATCATAAGAACAACATTAGAGTAGGGAAAGCCTAATTGAAATCCAACATTCTCCAGATATCAGGTCAGAGGATCTCCAAACGCAAGTAATCACTTCCACAAAATGGATCAATTCCCTTAAAAAAAACATAAAATTTTAAATAATGCAACCATGCCAAAAGATCGATTCTGTACTTTAAACTAGTATCCATTTAGTCAAAAAAGGACAATAGAACTTAACTCCTCCTCATTTAATGACATAAAGGATAACAGAATAAATTATTAAACCGCGTACAATTGAAGCTATCATCAAGTTCCACACAGTTGCACTTCAAGGTTTACTAATCTTCATTGATTAACGATTTCTTTTATCATGTGTCGAAACTTGAATGTCTATATTAAAAGATACCCGTAGATAGTTGAGACCACATGGGATCTGCTGGAAGCATTTCTTTTTTCTCCTTTATTATCTTTCCAATTTTCATCTTACGGTTGTTAAAATCAAAAGGTAAAAGCATGCTATAGTCAGTTTTAACTTTCCGAAAATCATTGTCGAATCTTTAATTTGTAACTAAACTAATTAATTAATTAAACAATTTTTTCTATCAACATTCTCATTTAAAATTCGGAAGTTTAGTAGAAAATTATCATATTACCTCTGTCCTAAATATAAGAGTTAGTTAGAGATTCAATTTTATTTTAAATAATATAAGAATTAATTCACTTTGTCTCCCATATATTAAACTATTAAGAAGTCTCCATCCAGAAGTAGTTTCTTTCTTTCTTTGTTTTTTTTTTTTACCAAAATCTAGAAGCAGTTTCAATGCAAATGATTAATAGAAACAATTTAGAAAAAATATCTATTTATTATAAATAACTAACTTAATTAATTTTTTTAATATTTTCAAGTTAGTTATTTAGTTCTTATATTAAGAACAGGAGGTCACAGTTAATTTTAAATTTTAAAAGATGATTGTCAAGTCCCTGATTTTTTCCAATATTCTATGTTAAGAGTTGAAAGAGCAGTTCCGGGACGATGAATGTCAGCATTCTAGTGGCCATTTAATTCTTCTTTTTCCTTAAGAAGAAAGCTTTTGCCTTTTGGGATCTGATTCAAATATAGTAATTTCATTTCAGTGGTGGAAGAGAATCACATGCTTTTTTTTTATTTCGTGATTTTGGTTGTTTCCTCTATTGAAGATTCCATTGTGACCCTTGCATAAGAACCTGTCAAAATGATAGTGATTGTGCCTTCGGACAACGGTCTGGGCATCGATATTGTGTTTTTTTTTTCTTTATCTTTTTTCTTCTGGTTTTATAGATTTATTAGAAGGGTTCGAGCCCTTAGTTATTTGCGCCAGATGAGTCAATATCAGGTGCCTATATATTGTGTTCTTTTAATAAAGTAGTTTTTATTATCATTGTTATTATACTGTTTGAATGCTTACTTTATAATAACCCATGAGGAATTATGAAGAGCAATGCACAAAAAAGTCCCTACCTAGTTCCCCAGTGACGGCTTAAGCTCCAATTCTCTGACCCAAGCTTCTTCCATGGCGCCCACCAAGCTCAGAAGCGTCCCCTCTTGTCCAAGGGAGACGAAAGAGACGTATAGGGTTAGAGTTTTTTGAGGGGGGGGGGGAGGAGGGTGGGAAATTTTGGACCAATGTGATTGTGAAATTAAAATGATCCATAGAGAATAGTAAAAAAAAAAAAACAGAGAAAATGTAAAATGATTTCTTTTCTTGAATTTTCCCATTCGGTTTCTTCCCTTGTTTTTTGTAATCTTCACTTTTGGCTCTCTATTGGAGTGCAGATCCAAGTCATAACCATTGAGTTAAACACTTATATGACCTAAAATAATCAAATATGGATCCAATAAAGTATGTTGTGACATAATATTTGGCCCAAATATTAAAAACCACGATGTGTAAACAATTCTCATATGTTATCATGATCAAGAGGAGAGGAGAGAAGAGAAGAAAGGTAAAGTTCAAAAATAAAATAGAACGAGGTGAAAGAGGGAGGGAGTGTAAGTGAAGAAATATTACAGGGTAAAATAATTCGGAATTTTCTCTACAATAGATAATTGACATCTCCTAATTTAATCGAATATGAAATCAATGGGTGTCATTTAATCTTACACAAAACATAATTAAAAATATTAAATCTAATGAAAATTAGAAATACAGAATTTCTGCAATTTGATCCCAAAGATTTTCATTATTTATATTTTTTTCCAAAATCAAATAATATCCATTGATTTAAGCTCAAAATCATCAATAAACGTGGCATATGATATATAAAATGAATATCTATCGGTAAACCAACTTTATTTTTTTTTTAAAAAAGCCTAAATAATGTAACATTTCATTTATGTATATATTGTTCCGGAAAAATAAAAATTAATTATCAACTGAACGTCAAGTATAATTTACAAACTTTTTTCTACAATTCTGGTTACGAATTCAGTTGACGTTTCACAAATATACGTCAGCAACCTAATCAGATATAAAATATGGTCTTGTCCCGAGATGCTTTCATTTCAACTTTTGTCATTTAGTAACTCAGCTTGCTCAATTAAAAAGCAAAAAAGCTTGCTCTAAAATTATTACATAAGAGTGTGCGGATGTTCATAATCACCCACCTGGCCACCACCCAAAATGATCATCTTTTGGAATTCTGTTTTATTGTCATAAATCCCATAACCTAACTCGATCCAAAATGAAAACTTGCTATAACTTGTCATAGTTTTGATCCCATCCCAGTGCTTTCTTTAAGAAAAAGCACCACAACGTTTTTCATGATGTGTGAGATGCGATTCTCTCAATTGATGGTTCACAGTGTGTTGTCGGATCAAATTAACAAAAGAAAGACAATGTTCAATAATGCAACACCATTAAAAGATCGATTCTGTACTTAACGTAAGCCAATAATCCATCGTCAATAATTAGTCAAAAAAGGGCACCAAAACTTAAAACTCTTCATCAGTTGCTAGCATATATACTCTTAGAGAAAAGACCAGTTATAAATTATTTTATATTTAGTTGTAAATTTTGGACGGTGTCAAACCCTATAACTAGACGAATGAGCATTGCATATATACTTTTCGGGTCCTTAATACAAAACTTAATTAACTAATTTGAATAGATTAATTATGTTTGTAATATCCCAAATTTTATGGATTTGAGTAAAGCATGATGAAGGAGAAATTTTTAGAGAAATTGTTGAGATTAAGACCCTTAAAATATGGTCTGAATAATTATAAAGTTAATTTCAAGAATTTAGGACCTATTTTCTTGGAATATTCAAGAAAAATAGTTAGAGGCTAATTTTTGAGCTGAGATTTTTAAGAAAATATTTTATGGACTAAAGAAGCTAATGGAAGAAGAAAATTCATATAAAATATCCAGGTTTGATTTCTGGAATATCTGATTATCCTGGAAAAATAGAGAAGGATCAAATTGAAGGGAAAATAAAGACCAAAGGGTATAGTGGTCATTCTACAGCCCTCACCGACCTAACATCTTCTCCCTTCTTATTTTCCCCTGCTGCACGACTGAAACAGAGAAAGAGAGAGACGGTGGACTAGGGGAAGAACGAGGAAGAAGAGGAGGTGATTGAAGGAGACAATCGATTCATCTAAAAGTGGAAATCAAACCAAGTGAGTCTCCTGAATCTTCTTCCATCTTTGTTTTCTGTTATTTGTCATGTGTTGCAGGACGATGATGAATGAAATCTGGTTTTTGAGAGAGAAAGTGAAGAGCATGAGAGCTAAGCTATAAAAATCGTGCTTAATGGTGAGGATAGAGTTTGTGGTTGGAATTTTTGCACTTGCTTGTATAGTTGATTACTCTGGTTTTAGTTACCGAAACCAGAATTGCTTATGACTGTGGCGTGAAAAATAGGAAGGGAAGAGAGATGATTAAACTCAGTGTAGACATATTAAAATATTTTTGGAAGCATGGGGTGCTGTCCAAATTGATTAAAGTGTGAAGATAGATATTGAAATTTGAAAAAGTTTACAGCTTAGCAAGGTTGTTGAGATTAATGTAGAATTGAATACTAATTTGAGAGGACTGAATCAAGATTTTTGGACCTTAAAATGGGAAATAGAATGACGCATATGAAGCTGGAATTGTGGGAGAAATATCCGAAAAGATTAATGTATGCTAATTGTTTATAAGTTTGTGGAGTATATTGTTATATATATATATATGCGTGTGTGTGACTTTTGGAAGTATGACCGTGGGAAGCATGAGGGAAATGGAGAGTACTTAAATACTTATACCTATATATATATATATATATATATATTAATCTATCCTTGCCTATATAATTTATAGGATTTGATATTTGTTCAAGTCCATTAAGAAAGGAGCCAAGGAAGAAGCAAGGAGAAGTTAGTACGGAAGAAAAAGCAAAAGGTAGTAACTCTTTTCCTTTAATATGATTGTATATGGATTGCCACATGCTTGGATGTGCCTTTATGCTGATTATGCATGAGAACATGTAAGTTGCCTTTGCATAATAATATTTGTCATGACAATATGCGCTGGTTTCCATTTATTTTGGAATGTGGGCGCGATAGATAGCGATTAGCTATATGGGTGTATGGTGTATATGCATCATTGATTATATTTGGATGCAAGGTGTTGTTCTCTTTGGCCTGTGTAGCATGTGTTTGTGATCTTGTATGATTACGTGAGGGAAATTTGTTACTACTGAGATTCTTTAGAATCTCACCCCTTCTTCCATGTAATACAGCAAGAGCAAGTACTCCTAAGGGCAAGGGAGTAGTGATCGGTGGAGTTTAAAGGCGCAGGAAGCTGGCGATCTTTTGTGTATATATATTTTGCTAAAATGCATCTTATTTTGAAGTGAAGATATATTGTATATCTATTTTGGTTTGTAAATATTTCTCCATAAGGAGGTGGCTAAGGGCTGATAAACCATGGTAACTGCTATTGAAAGAAATGATCAATATTTTGATATGTAGTTATTATTTTGTCTAAAATTACGTGTATCTGTATATGTAACTCGTTGTACGAGCCAATGGCAAGAATATTGAATGTTAGATCCTACTGGCTATAATTGATTTGATATGGGATCCAAAAGGTTGGATGGAAAAGAATGGGTTCGATGGTTGAATATGAACCATGGGTCTTAGACGGTTTTTACCGTTTTTGTAAAGGGTTAAATTGGGTACTCGAACCACTAGACCGGTTACTTTAAAAGTGAGTTTCTGAAAAGTTTTAAACTTTTCAGAAAATCCTATTCCTTGAACAGGATCAGATTTTGTGCTTGGGAATTGTAAAAAAAAAAAATTGATTTTCCCAGGATTGAAACCTGGCTTTTATGATTCGAGGTTAAATAGAACAATTCTATTGGTGTATAAAGGATAGTCGTGAAAATGTTAGTTAAATTAGTTAATATGATATATTTTTTCTAAAATACTCTAAGCATCTTCTTTAATTCCCTCCCCCCTCTCACTTAATTGTTGTTGGAGAAACATCAATAAGATTAATTTACGAAAAAGTTGAAAAATATTTGAAATAGATCTTACATATAGGATCAACATTAACTCCTCAACCAAGTCCTACAGTATTTTTTTTTCAATGTTTCATGTTAAAAACCAAAACAGGTTAAAAAAAATGTTAAAAGTCGAAAGATCAGTTACAAACATATCAGGTAAGTAGTTCTAAATTTTATAAGAAGAGTATCAAATTCTTACAAGTAGATAAATTGTCCAATGACTATTCACCAAAAATAAATAAATAAATGGTCCGATGACCACCCTAACAAATGTTTGCTCAGTCCAAAGGAAATTTATTCAAAAGCTTTTAGTTTTACAGAATTATTAACCTGTTACTTTTTAATATTTACCCCCTTCCCCCGAACTTCTTTAAAAAAGAAATTAAACAAGTTTTTTTCATTGTTCAATGTTCAAAGCTGGAAAACCAGCTTTAAATCATTCTATAATTAAGTTAAAAATTTTGGACGATCAAATCCCCCAACAAGATGAAATAGCTAGCTAAACTTTTTTTTTTTTTTGAAAAACCATTTTAAACTTACCTATACTTTTTCTCAATTTTTAATTTGGTATCTATGTGTTTTCTCTTTTAATTAAATCTTTAAATTTGCTCTGCTATTAGCACCACTAATAAAGCAAAGTTAAAGAATAAATTAAGAGAGAAAAACAATGGGTACCAACAAACTAAAAATTTAGAGAAAGTATATGAACTTCCAAAATAGTTTCCCCCCCTCTTTTTATGATCTATGTGAAAAGTCGAAAGATTTGGCGCAAATCATGCTAGTTAGTCGTAAATTCTGAATGATGAACATCAAATCCTTGGAAATATAGGTGAGTGAGTCAAATCCTTGAACCGCTTCGGTCAGTCGCACAAAATAAAAATTAATTGAGCATTCAGTGAAAAAGGGTGAGACAGCTTTCTCTTTGTAAAATGTGGGCTAGAAACATTCACATATATATAATATGTGAATGTTAAATCTATATGTAACTCTAACTTACCTTCTATACGTCGCAGTTCGTATTGATACGTGAAAGAGAACAGTGCAGGTCCTTCTCTGCGCGCTATGAAATTTCCGCTACATTCATTAAACTTTAATTCGCCATATATTTCCAAACGCAAAAAGTCCTTTGTAAGATCAACAAGCTACCATGGACTGTAAAAAGCACACTGTCACGTATGGCTTGTCCTATAATGACAAATGTTTCCGTTCTTTCACTTTTGACCAGTATCATTCATGATTTATGGATCATATAATTTATTATAATTTTACACTATCTCGATCTGGTCTTCTAATAAGAGTTAAATAACTAATTTGTGAATATTAAGAAAATTAGTTAAGTTAGTTATTTCTAATAAATGAGTGTTGTTTTTTTCTAAATAACCCTGTTAATAATATGCATTAGAATATAAATCCTTTAGTATGTGCAATCATCATAGGTAGTACTTTGGGGAAAAAATGAATAAACATGAAAGACAAAATGAACTGAGTTTTATATTTAGAACTAAATTGGATCTTCAACTTACTTTTATATTTAGTGTCGGAGGAGTATTAAACTACATAGTAGACGTGATCTACATTGAGCTTAAAGAGAGTCAAACAGTATATGAATAACAAACATATGCAGCTTGGTACAAATTCGTTTAGGAGGATTAAACTAGATAGTAGACGTGATCTACATTGAGCTTAAAGTGAGTCAAACAGTATATGAATAACAAACATATGCAGCTTGGTGCAAATTCGTTTATTATATACAGACACAAATACGGTTCGGCTGAATAAAACAGCTGACGTTTCTCAAATATGTCATACTTCTAGTCAGATATGAAAATATTACTTCGTTAAAGAAGATCCTAACACTTTAATCCGGTCTTTTTATTTAGGTGAAAAAAAAAACACTTTAATTAAGTCTGACAAGAGCAACTTTATAATAGGCATTCATTTCAGCTTTTTCCTTACAAATTAAAGGAATCCTAAATTGGGATCCAATTCCAATTCAGCGCGTTTCGAAGAAAAGCATCGGATACTCTCTTTCACAAATTGAGCTCATTGCTCCAGAAACATGTTAGGATGTTTGAGTAGACATCAATGCCTCAAAACAAAAAGAAAACAAAACAAAACAAAAAGCATTGCATGTTCTCTTTCACAAATTAGGTATGATACTATTGAAGCGTGTTAGGATATTCAAGTGTGAATCAACTTGAGTTGACATTAAGAGAAGTCCCACATTAGATAAAACTGGGTTTAATAATAGATATATATTAAAATGAGAGTACCCATAACCTTAAATATTAAGGCTAATTTATCTGCAAGTCCTTACAATTTTAACCTATTTTGAATCATGTCCTTATAGTTTTTTTTTTTTAATAAGTTCTTATAGTTTCACCTATTTTTATGAGGTCCGTATATTTTTTCCTTTCTTATCACATCCATATAGCTTCACATGTACAATATTATTTAATGTTATTCTATAAACAATAATATTCTATGAATAATAAGTTATAATAATTTTATTTAAATATTTATTTAAAATTTTAATTAAACATATATTTGTGTAATTTATTTTATAATTATAACTAATTATTTCAAATAAATAATAATTAATTAATTATATTAGTTATTTTTAATTATATAATTATAAATTTAAATTTATTATTAATCTTTCATATATCAGTGTTATTTATTTAATTAATTTTAAATTAAATTATTAAATACAATTAAAAAATACATGCACTTGATTGTTAGAATTACAAACGTTTTCATATTCGGGAGAAGTGTGCTTAGATTTTAGAGAGAGAGAGAGAGAGATTATTTTGTAAGAAATAAAATGCTTTTGACTTTTTTACTTGAAAGCCCTGTAAGAAATTCTCTGGTAAAAGAAAAACTAAAAGAAAAAATGTAGTTATTTAATTTGGCTTTTATTTTCAGGTGAAATTAAAATATAGTTTTTTACTTATTAAAAAAAATAAGAAAGGGTTTAGATCCGATTCTAACTTAATGCTTTCTTTTTAAAGGAAAAGCATCAGATGCTTTCTACTAATTTGTGATTTTAGTCGTTTCCAGGATTGATAATAAGAATAAAGGGAGAAAACCGTATCTATTAAAACCAACAGCAATGACCGGTTACAAACATTAGCTTAATTGTTCATATGCTTGATTGGACTCCATTATGTTTGTCCAACTCACAACATATATGATGCTTTGAATAAATAGAACTATAAAGTCGTGTTCAATTTTCTATTACCTAAATAAATGTACTTATTAATTATATAAATAATATTGAATTAACCTCTTAAAAACTTCTTATGACTTTTCAGGCAAATGTTTTGGGGGAAAAAAAAATTTAATACTGTAACAATTAATTTATCATATATTCAGAGTATGTTTTTGGGCGCTCATCATCTAATGATTCGTTCAACAATAATACTTAAGAGCAAAATTATTTCAAGAAAATCATTGAAGAAAATGTGACGAGATGGCAGCTGTTTTTTAATTGAATTTTTCTATATTTTTCTCTTACCTCGCCGTTCCCAAAATGTGAAATGGGGCGGCCAAATAGTGTTAGATGGCAGTTGAACTTATATATGCCATAAACTCTCAAGTTGACTATTATATAAATAAAACACTAATTAAATATATGATGTGCAGATAAACTTGACTAAAGGGAGAATAATATTGAAAAACCAAGATATAAGAACATTTTAGCTTAAAATCCCTTAAAAGTTGAAATTATTATTATTAAGACCAAATCAATACAAACATTTTTTCTCTACTCACTTTCTCTCTCCTACTCAAGCTCCCAAAGTAAGGTCATTTTGAGAAAATAAGTTGCATTCTTTTCATATATTTATTATCTTTAACTAATTTTCAATTTGTGTAATTTAATTATTTGAAGCTTTGTATAAAGGAATGGAGCAAGTAATTAATCTAAAAGTCACATCTATATATAACGTAAATTGAAAAAAGAAAAGTGAAAGTACCTTGAAAATTTCTTTGTTAATCGTTCGTTTCATACATAGAATACAATAATCTGTGTTTTCTTGGCACAAGATTGCACACTAAGATCACAAGAGAGTACTGTAACACCTACTATAACTATACCAACAGGGTTAATTAATTAGTTGTCAAACCGCTAAGCTAGATTTAATCCTAGTTAAGAAAGAAGAATACTTTCATCAAATTCTTATTTAAAGCTTCTTTCCACATAGGGTTTTGATTCTGTGCGAGGGATGAAATTTTTTGAAAAATTTTAAACTTTCGAAACAATTTGCAAAACAACATGTTCAGTTATACAAGCATCTAATTAATTCCCTGACTCAAATATCAATGAGCTACTTCGATAGCTAATAGTTAATATTGAAGTCACAATAATAACCGAACATCCATTTATCGTTTTATAGCCATCTGAGCTTATGGCACTTGCTAGCTACAAAAACTATGACTTCCCTCTTCACAGAGGTATACATACACAAACCTATAAGTACTTTAGGTAATTACATATAATTATATACATATCCTTGGCCACACATACAGCCCTACCAAAACATAACTAAAATATCAAAATAAGATTTGATGACCAACTATTTTATCACTTCAGCTTCGAACCTGCTAAACTCCTTCAATAACTACCCCTTTGCCCTTGGAGCCTCTTAACCTAGCTATGTGTCATAGACGAAAGGGGTGAGATTTCAGGAATCTCAGTAATAATAGTAATTCATCATATAATTATACAAAGCTCATAAACACATGCAAAACAAGTCATATTAACAGCATTGGCAGCCAAGGATAAATAGCAATTCTCAAACAACATAGGCTTTGCAAACAGATATAATCAATGGTGCTCATATACATCTCACACTTTGCAACACACATGGCTATGACAATTAAATCAATACAAGAAAACATCACACACTCAAAACGAAGTATAGTTCTACGAGCTCAATGCAAAACAAATTCCACATACTGATGAGAGCCTTTGTCGTTCGCCTTGGGGTTTCCACTCAAAAATAAATCCAAGCAATGCAATATAGTGCAAAACTCAGGTCGTTTCACTTTGAGGAGCCTTTATTTGGAATCCTAAGCAAACTAAGTATCAAAAATAAAGAATTGACTTGAAAAGGAATTGATTTTCTTTTTAACTAACTAATTGACAAAATTTAAAAGGATGCAAAATGAGTAAATAATTTTTGGGTTTTTAGTTTATAAAATAGATATGAATGAAATAAACAAAGAGAATTAACAAGTGACAACAAATGGAAGAGCAATCCTCTAGCACAATGATTAAGGCTATCATTACTTCAATTAATTTGGGAGTTAGCTAAATTCAAAAGACTCTAAGAGCCACTCCCTAGACTCGGTTTAATTAGAATAATCAACACCAAGTCACCTTGCATATTAATTATTCACAATTAAACTGTTTCAGCACAATTAGCCAAAAAGAAAATCAAAGAAAAGCAATTAACATTTTTAGTCCAATAACCAAGCCACCTTGAATTACCACTGAATGTTCACAATAATTTCAAAATATAGTCTAACCCAGTACAATGTAAAGAAATTAAAGCTAATCACAGCATAGTGTTAAATGCTAATCAAAGATTTCAACAACTACAACCAATCTCAATACAAATATAAACCATCACAGCCCATTCAAACATTATAAAATTTATTCTAAGATCTAGAAATCACAATTATAATGAAAGAGGTAAAGATTAGAAGAGCTGAAACTCCCCTTTGAAGCTCTAAGTTCAAGCCATAACCATTGCTCTAGAGAATTGGAAGTCAGCCACGGTTTGTCATAGTGAATGCCACAATCAACATTCTGCTACAAGCTACAATGGAGGAACGCCGAAGAGGAAAAGATATTAGTGACAATGAGTTATTGGGATCTGACTGCAGCTTCACGGCGCCACTACTTCGTCGATGATCACTCTGCCACGCGGAGAAGAATAAGAAGATGAAGGTGATGATGATCCTGTTCACGCTTCTGGTCTTGCCGTCAGCTCCTTCCTTTGCTCTGTTTGCTGTTCACGCTGCTGCTCGCCTCTGTTTCGTAGCGTGGCGCTGATGATGGGAGTAATTGAGGAGGATGGTGGCGATGGTGTTGGAAGACTCTCCCTCTCGCCGTCGAGCCTTCTTCTGTTCTTCGTTCACGCTCTGCTCGCTTTCTCTCTTTTTTCTTTCTCTCCGCCGTCAGCTCCGTGCTTCGTCCACTATGAAGAAGATGATTGAATTATAGGATATTAGGCTGGCCCCTTTTATTATATATATATATATATATATATATATTATTATTTTTTTTATTTTTATTTTTTTCTTCTTTTTTTATTTTTATTTTTAAATCTTCCAAAAACCTTCAATCAAAATTTAAGAATAAGGTAGCATTAATTGTCCTTAAAAATCAATTAATCATAATTAAACCAAAATATGACAATTTTACCTCTAAAAATTAATAATTCAAAATAGAATATAATAAATCAATTAAGACAAAAAAGGACCAATTAAGTTGACAAAACCCACATAAAAGATATCAAAATATATAAAAATAATTGAGTTTGTCACATACTCATACTTAAGTACACCTCTACAAGTTCAACGCAAAGCAAATTCCACATTCTCATATATGAGTATAGCTCTACGAATTACCAATCATTCATTCTAGAACATATCCCCCATATATTCGTTACAGAATATAATTGCTGTGGCACAAACAAACATATAGAATTAGTGCACAAGTATATGAGAGGGAAAGAGTCACTACCTAAAATCCCTTCTTCTGGTTTACCTTATCTAGATTTCTTTTTTATTGGCTTTCTTAGCGGGCTCGAGCAAACATCAAATCCTATAATATAGTTTTATATATAAATGGATCAATGCTTAGTCTATTTAACTTTTATCATCAGAATATAACTTCTCTCAACCCATTAATAACCTTTACTCCTTTTTATTTAATAGTTGCTCATCTAGGACAATATTTTATATTTCTATTTATACACACACGCAGACCTACACACACAATATTTCATTCTTCCCTTTCAAATCCTATGAGACACGAATATAATCCCCTGCACAAACGCCTCAATCAACCATTCTTCTAACAGTAATAATACATAAATACATGTATATATTGTTTTGCTTTCTCTTGTTTCCCTTTAACAGAAACAGAACTTATTAACCCCTTAAAATAAAAGTTACAGATTCAACACCATCTCTCCAAAATATCATATGGCATCATCAAATCTCCAGGATTCTAATATTTAAACTCCCATTGGCTTGTCAGATATGAAACTCGACACTTCACAACCAAAATGGCATAGTTGAGCTTCGAAAACCATCACAAAACCGAGCCACCCAACATCCAATTCTAATATCATCATTAGACAGCTCCAACCACACATGCAAGGTAACCTATAGTTACATTTCGGACTTCCCACTCCCATAGCTCCATGAATTCGAAGCCAAAGCTTAGAGAAATCCAACCCCCTGTTCGGTCAGCAAAACCAGAGGAGAAAAATGAACTTCCAGCCACAAAAATCAACATGCAATCGAATTTTCTCACATGCAACAGCACCATTCGTTCATACAAGCTTCAATCCGCGCTCCTTCACACCTATTTCATCCGTTTCCTCTCTTTCTCTCACTAGACCCAAAACTTCTTTCATCATCAACTTCATTTCCAGCCACCAAATGCAGAAAATAACGGGGGAAGAGTGCTTAGGAGACTCACCTTGCTTGAATAATCTGTTTGCATTCAATAGAAACCACCTCCAATCCCTCCTCCATTGAACTCGTCTTCTGCTTCTTCTCCTCGGCTTGCTCTGCTTCTCTCGACCCCCTCTCTGTTTCTTCCAATCTCAGACTCGAGAATGAGAGGGGGAAGGAAGACTGTAAGGGCGTGTGAAATGTCCATTATGCCCTTCACTTAATGCCTTCTTCACTTTCATCCTTTCACTAAATTTCTGAAATCATAGAATAAACCCGGAAACTTTTCCACAATGTTTTGTGTGGTTTTTTCCTTCTCCATTAGCTTCTTTGACGTAGAAAATAATTTCTTTAAAAATATTGGGTAAAAAAAAAATCATCTCCTAACTATTTTTCTTGAATTTTTCAAGAAAATAGCCCTTAATTTCAAAAATTAATCTTTAACACAATATGAGGATTTTATGCCTCAATGAACTTCTTTATATTATGAAATAATATTCCTAAAATTTTCAATTCAAATGTGAGCCTCTTACTATTTTTCTTTGAATTTTTGGAAAATAGGTACCTTTTTGCTTCACAAATTAGCTTCAAAATTATTTAAGCCATTTTTGGGGAAATTAACTCTTCCATGATATCCTAAACTCTCAAAATTAATATTTCATAATTTTCCCAATTTTCTTAGGAATTAAATAATTTTAATAATTATTTCTTCATAATTCTTCCTAATTCCTTTAATGCCTTGAAATTCAGGATATTACAAGTATAAACTTGTATTTGTCAGCTTCTAAAACACATAACATACAGACTTACATGTAAGAACTCAAAAGTACGTACTCTCTCCAGTTCTAAATTTATACTATAAAATGGGTTTTAGATTTAAGACTGAAGAAGTACTATATTTTAAGCCCACGAATTGCTACGGAGCGCAAAATGAAAACTACAACTATGGAAGCTAGAGCCATTCAAATGACCTCAAGTTCTCCCAGCATTCAGAAGAGCAGCAATGCTTTGGGTTGATGATGATGAAAGCCCATGAATGTTGTTGCCTTCCTTTTCTTCTTTCAACTGAGTACTGATGATCTGCTTTAAAACATCACGTGGAGGCTTTCCTGAAGCATATTCAAGGGCACAGAAACCTATAATAGATTGTGGGATCAGTGTGTGGTCTTTATGCATGGACCTATATCCAAAAAAAGCAAAAAAATGTCTTTATGCATGGACGCATCTGATGGTCAAACCATTTTGCTTTAAATAGGTTTAATACAGCTTGGAGAGTTTTCTCAATGAACTAGAATGAGACATCTTTCACCTTGGTACGTTTAATTCACCTTGTTTCGCAAAGTGGGCTAGAAAGATTCACGCGTAAAGGCCTTTTCGAGGATCACATATCTAGTATGTAAAATATAACACAAGTTAAGAACTGAATTGAACCAGCAGCAAAATTCGAATCTAAGTGAGGACTCAAATAGCTTCCTAGAAAAATTAGTTTAGTATTGAATAAATTTGGTTAGATTAGATTAGATTTTAAATTCACATTAAAATATCTTTATCAAGTACGTGTTTGAGCAACCTTAGCGACAATCAGAGGTACCGTAGAGGCCACCGGAACAGACCGGCGAGTCTTCTCAATGCGAGCCTCTTGTGCCATAAGAAGCGCTTCAATCTTAGCAACAATATAGGGCTCAAGCCTGGTAGAGACAGAGGTTATGAAGGAATCATAGTCTTCTGGGAGACCATCAAAGATGAACTCCAGTATATCAGAAATCGAAACTGCCGAGCCAATAGCAGCTAGTGCATCGATGCTAGCTTTGATCCTGAGAAGATATTCATGCATAGATGAATTCTCCTTTTTGGTATTCTTTAGAGTCATCTTCAATTGCTTCACCTTGGCCTTGGTTTGCGAACCAAAGAAACTGTTGATTCGGTCCCAAATTCGGGCCGTAGTTTCACATCCGACAACGCGGGTAAGAACAGGGTTAGACATAGAGGAGAGAAGCCAGGACATGAGAAGCTCATCCTGATGCATCCACTTAGTATATGTCGGAGTGAGAGCAACTCTCTAATCATCATAGAACTCAAAATGATCTGATAGAGTAATCGAGGAGTCAAGAAATGATTCAAGTGCATATCCTTTTACCGCACTGAGGACTCGCTGTCGCTAAATCGAGAAATTCGAATCATCCAGTTTGACAGAGATAGAGTGAGAGAAGGCTACAACAGAATTGGAAGATGGGACAACCAAAAGAGAAGAGGGTGAGGCCATGGAAAGTACAGTGGCTCTGGATACCATATAATGAATCTGAAGTAAAAGTGAATGAGTCGATATTATTAAACTATAAGCTTACAGTATATATGGCCAGTCAAGGCTAGTCAAGACATAGATGTGGCTTTCTATTGTGAAACTGATGGTTATAACCAATGTTTTAAAAGCCGGACCGGAAGTCGAACCGGAAAGATCAACGGGTCATGGTTCAATCGGTCGGATCGGTCGGACTGTTCGGTCAGACCGGTGACGCAATAATTAATTTAAAAAATATTATATACATATAATTAGTATATATGAAAAATATCAAATTATTAATAATTTAGAAATGCATTTAAATAATCTAAAATTATAATAAATCATTGAAAATGGACTAAAACCTTATATATTTAATTTTATGTATGTTTAAAATATTTAATGATATTACAAATTATCAATTCATTCAAATCAAAATATTTTTTTAAAAGATAGATCAAATATCGAAACAAAAAGACTAGCGACTCACGATTTTAACACCACAATATATGAAATTTTCAATGAAATAATACTATATGGTTATAACTAGTCTAAAAATATATTAGGATATTAAGGGGATCAATTTTTTTTATTTTTCTTCTATTTTTTTAAAATTTTTTAGTATTTTTCAGTCAGGCTAAAAAACCGTCCGGTTTTCTGAAAACCGTTCCGGTTCCCGGTCCAACTCCGGTTTCCGGCTTAATAACGGCTCAACTCCGGTCCAATCCGGCTCAACTATGTGAACGGTTTTTTTGGTCCAAACGAGCCGTTAACGAGTACGGGTGACGGTTCAACCGGTCGACCGTCCGGTCCGGTCCGATTCTTTAATCATTGGTTATAACTAACTCTAATATTGACGCTAAGCTAATACAGTTGACAGCTAATATACAATTAATTCTAACATATATTGTAAGTAAAAAGTTTTAAAAAAATTGAACTGATATATAGAACATATGTTGTTTTTAGCCTAGCAAAATTCATATAATTTACCTAGAACAAAACGAGTCATATATTCTATATATTATATGAATTTTAAAATCAATATACTACCTCTGGTCCTCAATATAAGAGTTAGTTGACTAATTTGAGTTTATTAAAAAAATTAGTTAAGTTAGTTATTTGTAATAAATATATGTTCTCTTTCCTATAATATCCTTACTAATCAAGTGTATTGGCTAGAACTACCATTATTATAAGGATTACCTTGGGAAAAATAGATAAATATAATAGACAAAGTAGATTGGAATCTTATATTTAAGACCAAAATAAAAGTCAAATAAACTCTTATATTAAACACCGGAGGTAGTATTAAACTAGACAATAGACAGGATCCACATTGAGTTCAAAGTGAGTCAAACAGTCTATGAATTACAAACGTGCAGTTTTGTGCAGGTATTTTTATTATATGCAAAGACAAATATGGTTCGGCCTGAACAACAGCTGACGTTTCTCAAATATGTTAGTATTCTATTTAGATAGAAAAATATTAATTTTTTAAAAAAGATTCTAAAAATTAATTCAGTCTGATAAGAACAACTTTATAATAGCCATTTATTCCAGCTTTTTCCTTGGAAGTTAAAGGAAGCCTAAATTGGGATCCATTAATTCCAATTGAACGCCTCTCGAAGATCAGTATCACATGGCCTCTTTCACAAGTTGAGTACAATGCTATCGAAACCACCTGTTAGGATGTACAAGTATAAGTGGATTTGAATTCATGTAGAAGAAGTCCCACATCAATTAAAATTAAGTCTAATGATAGAATAAAGTAAAAGCACACATGAACTTACCAATGGGTGTTGAATTGATTTGAATAGGATTACCTCTAGTAAGAAGATACTTGTGGTTAGCAGAAAAAATAGTACCCATAAATAAACTTAAATCTCAAGATTTCTCATTCAAGTTGTGATGTCCTACGCTACTCTTTCTCATTTGTTGTCTTTCCCATTTTCAGGTGGTTTTCTCATACCGAAACAATACTCCACTTTTGCGAATTCCCCAAATTCTATTTTTTTTATTCTTATTTTCTGGCACAAAATTCAGGTCCAACGGGAAGTCTCCAATCTAGTTTTGACTGATCAAAATTTAATCAAACGCTTCTTAAAAAATAAATTATATGAATTTTATCTTTGATTTGTTAGAATTACAAGCATTTCATATTCAAGAAAATTGTGCTTATATTAGGGGGGGGAGATTACTCTACTACACTATTTTTTTTAAAAAAAAGATGACGTCACCCTGTATACGTCAGCCTTCGATATATGGTTCGATTGAGATATGAAAAATATCACTAGTAATAAAATGCTTTTAACTTTGTTCACTTGACAGCCCCGTAAGAAATTCTCTGGTAAAAGAAAAAGTCCTATAAGAAAAACTAAATAGAAAACTATAGCCATTTAATATTAGCTTAAAAAAAGCCTTTGGATCCAATTCCAACTGAATGCTTTCCTTTTAATGAAAAGCATCAGATGCTTTCTTCTAATTTGTGATTTTAGTCGTTTCCTGAATTGATCATTCCTAGTGTGCTACATAGTAGAAAAAATGTAGAGAAGAGTAAAAAGCATAGCAAGGGCTAGCTGCAATCCAAAGGCACATGGATATGTTAACAAAAGGGCACGATAAGCGGCTGGGTCTGGTAAAAGAGACTAGTTTCTTATAACATAGTGAACTATGGTTCAAATTCCTATTGGGAGAGGTGCCTACATTTAGTACCCAACGGTATCTCAAACAAGATTGCCTTCAACAAGAAAAGATACCTGTGTCTGACTTAAAAAAAAAAAAAAGCTAGGTAAGCTTCTAAAACTGAGACTAGTGCAGATGATGATTCAAGGTTTAATAATTCAAAGGGAATGGTCGTAAGTAAAATAATATATTTTAATAAAAGGCACAATTAATCCACAAGTAACCCTACAAAAAAAAAAAGAAATTAGTGACAGAATTCGTCACTAATTTCATAACTAAAATTAGCAACGAAATTTAATAACGGAAAATTTCTATTGTTACATTAGCAACAGATTAGTGATATAATTTTATTCTGTTGTTAAACTTCATCACCATCAATCCCTGATTTTGTTGTGAAAAGATCAGTGACGAAAATTAGTGACGAAAAAATTCTGTCACTAGTACCCATTACAAAACATTTAACCCTAATACTATTAAAGAAAAATAGTGAAATTGAATTTTTAATGTTGACAAATAATTTTTAATATTAACATATTAATTTTTATTTTCAAGTAATAATGATGATTACAAAAAATTATCATTTGTTACTAAATGAAAAATTTGGTTCCAACAGTTTATTTAAGATTGAAAGGATGTTCCATTGATGAACATATTCCAACATTTTTTTTCTTCTGCAGAAAACATTTCACGTGTCTCATGGTACCCTTTACAAAGTGGGCTACAGAGATTCATGTAAAGGCCTTTTCAAGGATCACATATAAAGTAGTAGTATGTGAATAACTCAATTAATTAAAACTGAGCCCCCACCCAACTATGTGTGGAATTGAATTTTATATGCTTATTTTGTGTTTTTTCTTAATTTATAAACCTAACTTACCTTTTACGTCACTGTTCTGAAAAATCTGTCAATATTTATAAAAATGCAACCCGTCACATTTTCAAATCATTGCTGCAATAAATGATGTAAATTAAGCGGTTTTAAAAAGGATTTTTTTCTAGTAGCACCAACTATGCATGGAATTGAATTTTATATGCTTATGCCATGTTATTCTTAACTTATAACCTAACTTACCTTCTATGTCACTGATCTAAAAGATCCATCAATATTTAAAAAATTACCACACATCACATTTTCTAAACCGTGTCGTAGTCAACAAGTGGCATGAATTAGACGGTTTAAAAGAATTTTTTTTTTCTAATAGCGCACCCAACTGTGAATGGAATTGAATTTTATATGCTTATGTCGCGTCATTCGTAATTTATAAACCTAACTTGCCTTCTCAGTCCCCAAATGAGGGGGGGGGGGGGAACTAACTTACCTTCTACGCGTCGAAATTGGTCATATCGGTGCTTGAAAGGGAACAGTCCTGTTTCTTCTCCATGCTCTGTGAAATTTCCACTATATTCACTAAACCTTTGCCATATCGAAACGCCATAAGATTAGTTTAATATTGATTAGATTAGATATGATTTTAAATTGTTATTAATTATCTTTAATCAGGTATTGTAGTAAAGGGTTGCAAAAAATAAACTGATACATAGAACATGTATTATTTTAGCCAAAGTCTGGGCGCTATTAAACTCTCGCCCATGGCTCTTACAATCACGAACAATGTTCACTGCGACACCATTACGTCCATTGAAACGAGGCATCATGGAATGTGAAAGCACTTTGTCGCATTTCGAGCAATAAACATTTACATGAAAGAGGTGAAGGGATGTGTATGTATACTACTTTTGATGATCCTAAATATAAGAGCTAATAAAAGATCTTTTTTTGGTTATAAATATAAAACTCCAATCTACTTTGTCTCCTAAATTGGTAATTATTTTCCTAAACTCTCCTTATATATGTTAAAGAATATTCATCAAATATGACTAGTCACAAAAATGCTTTTAAGTTTTAACTTTGTCCGCTTGACAGCCCCATAAGAAATTCTCTGGTAAAGAAAACGTCCGATAAAAACTAAAATAAAAAATGCAGTCATTTAATATAGCTTAAAAGAAAAAACCTTTGGATCCGATTCAAACGAAATGCTTTCTTTTTCAAGCACGCATCATATGCTTTCTTCTAATTTCTGATTTTAGTCGTTTGTGCAACATCATATTAATGAGACAATCGATCTTCCGTTCAACGCATTTGTTATATGAGCCATCCACTACAAAAGAAAAGAAAATTAATTATGAATTTAACAACGTAAATGTTATATTCTGTCACTAATCTCATTGTTGATTTTGACGACGAATTGGGGGACGAGAATTTGTACCGGAATTTTTTATTTGCATTGAAAGCATTCCATCGCAATTAGTGATGGAATTTTGTGCTAATCCATTATACAAAATGCGTAACAAAAATATATATTGAGAAGAGTAACCCGCACAGCAACGGGTTAACAAAAGGGACACCATACAACTTCTCTTACTTTGAGAGAGAGAGGGGAAATAACCTGAAGATGTTACACTGTTCATTTGTTATGTTTCACGTTGGACGAGAATACTATACTATGGTAGAAGCCAGCAAAAGTACCTTGAAATTTCACTGTTAATTAAACGCTGGTCTGATACCGACCGCGCTGGATGTTCCTATTGTTGATGATACAGCCGTTGCCATCGCCTTGAGAAATTCGCTCATTTTAAACAAAATTTCCCAGATTATAAATGTTTTGTGAAGGCCCGCCAGTACTGTTGCCATCCTCCATCATCAACTTCCTCCGAATATCATTTAGTTCCTTCATAATAACATCATCCGGAGGCTCACCACTGCGATGTCAAAGGAAATGACCAGTGACCTCCATGAACGGGTCGCCGATCTCAACCAGATATCCTATAGCGTAGGACAATATAGACCTCTGGTAGGATTAAAGGCTATGCGAACACAGTTATTAATATCCACGGAAGAAGGAGACCTTGACGGGAATTCAATTTCATATTCATCCTTTCCTTGTCTTTTCAAGGCTAATTCATTTGTTCTTCTTCCCATTACATAGCTCAAAAGCAACATCCCAGGTCCCAATGATCTTTGTCTTCTCACTGTGAAATTCTCAGCAAAATCTGCCACTTTAATGCCACCAATTTGTAGGGCCCATAGTCGCCATCTCTTAGAGCCACGAACTCTATGTTTACTGCCACAAGGTTATCTTCACACATAGCATCATAGAATGCGTAAATCACCTTCCGCGTATCCCTCCGTAATAAACAACGCAAGGTCGTGGTTTTCTGTCCCCGCACGGTAAACGAAAGCGGACTCGTAGCCGGATCCGTTTGTCCATTTGCGTTCACCAAGACTCGAGTCGTCCGAAAGTTGATAACGCAAAATATGTTTGCCAAACGAGGAACCCATATACTCGCATTTATGAACAACGCATAAACTTAGTGAATATTTACTGCGAGGAGGATATATATATATATATATATTAGTTGAGGCGAGATTGGACACATATATATTGGATGATAGGTACTTTTGAGTAATTGAATCGAATAGTATGTGTAACGTGGCTGTCAAATATTTGCATAGATGCCTTAGAATAACTTTTTTAAAGGAGAACCCAATTCCCCTTAATCGTTTATTCTAATATCCCTCGCTGCTATAAGTAGTTACGACTAATTAAATCATGGTTGATCTAAATATTGATTAATTAAAATTAGTTAAAAGTAATAAATATGTAAAAGATGTAATTTGTTTTCTTCCAAATACACTTCTATTTTTGACTGACTTGAAATTCAGTACTTTTTTTTTTCACTTTTTTAAAAACATACTCATTATCAGTCCGGCTCATAATCATCATATGTGGGTGCCACGTCAGATACAAATGGAATAAATATATACTTGAAAAACAATTCAATCATGATACGCTGTGTTTGGGAGTTCGAAAAGAAGAGCGTCCTTCTCCCCATCTTCAAATCCAAGACTGATACAAGAATGTCCTCATTCGAAGGGAAAAAAATTCAAACAGATAGAACCTCTAGACAAAATACCCACCCTCTAGGCAGTTCTCATTCGACGAAATGAGAGAAAAGGAAAGATGAGCTTGGTAAAGAAAGAAGAGAGGAAAGAAAGGAGAAAAGAATCCCAGAAACTACGTCATTTTTGGCACTGTCGCAGGTTGGGTTGAACAGATGAAGTGAAACACATGACCCTTGTCTTTGGCTTCCATCAGCTCCACCACGCCATTCCACTCACTTTGATCCACACCACTTCTTTATAGTGCCAACCTCTCTCCTTTAACGTGTCCTTCTTTGCAACACGAACCAATATCTTTGCAGCCCAAGCTTCCCAGCATCAGATCCTTCTATACACCGCTGGAATGGGAAGCGACCCATTTGAGCGAAGTCCAGGTGGTCGCGTTTGCTCTTCGCAAACTTTCTTTTTGGTCACGTTGCCGTCGGCAATTCTACCTGATTTTTTTTAAAATTTTTATTTATATTCCACATAAATCTTACTTGGCAACCACATATGATGCCTGAGTTATGAATTGGACTGATAATGATTATTTTTTAAAAAAAAAGTGAGAAGAAAAAACTGAGTTTTAA
>NW_021637849.1:0-46206 GCF_004799145.2 Neltuma alba | reverse complement strand
AATATTTCATTCTTCCCTTTCAAATCCTATAGCCGATATAATCCCCTGCACACGCCTCAAATCAACCATTCTTCTAACAGTATAATACATAAATACATGTATATATTGTTTTGCTTTCTCTTGTTTCCCTTTAACAGAACAGAACTTATTAACCCCTTAAAATAAAAGTTACAGATTCAACACCATCTCTCCAAAATATCATATGGCATCATCAAATCTCCAGGATTCTAATATTAAACTCCCATTGGCTTGTCAGAATGAAACTCGACACTTCACAACCAAAATGGCATAGTTGAGCTTCGAAAACCATCACAAAACCGAGCCACCCAACATCCAATTCTAATATCATCATTAGACAGCTCCAACCACACATGCAAGGTAACCTATAGTTACATTTCGGACTTCCCACTCCCATAGCTCCATGAATTCGAAGCCAAAGCTTAGAGAAATCCAACCCCCTGTTCGGTCAGCAAAACCAGAGGAGAAAAAATGAACTTCCCCAAAAAATCAACATGCAATCGAATTTTCTCACATGCAACAGCACCATTCGTTCATACAAGCTTCAATCCGCGCTCCTTCACACCTATTTCATCCGTTTCCTCTCTTTCTCTCACTAGACCCAAAACTTCTTTCATCATCAACTTCATTTCCAGCCACCAAATGCAGAAAATAACGGGGGAAGAGTGCTTAGGAGACTCACCTTGCTTGAATAATCTGTTTGCATTCAATAGAACCACCTCCAATCCCTCCTCCATTGAACTCGTCTTCTGCTTCTTCTCCTCGGCTTGCTCTGCTTCTCTCGACCCCCTCTCTGTTTCTTCTTCCAATCTCAGACTCGAGAATGAGAGGGGAAGGAAGACTGTAAGGGCGTGTGAAATGTCCATTATGCCCTTCACTTAATGCCTTCTTCACTTTCATCCTTTCACTAAATTTCTGAAATCATAGAATAAACCCGGAACTTTCCACAATGTTTTGTGTGGTTTTTCCTTCTCCATTAGCTTCTTTGACGTAGAAAATAATTTCTTTAAAAATATTGGGTAAAAAAAAAATCATCTCCTAACTATTTTTCTTGAATTTTTCAAGAAAATAGCCCTTAATTTCAAAAATAATCTTTAACACAATATGAGGATTTTATGCCTCAATGAACTTCTTTATATTATGAAATAATCCTAAAATTTTCAATTCAAATGTGAGCCTCTACTATTTTTTTGAATTTTTGGAAATAGGTACCTTTTTGCTTCACAAATTAGCTTCAAAATATTTAAGCCATTTTGGGGAAATTAACTCTTCCATGATATCCTAACTCTCAAAATTAATATTTCATAATTTCCCATTTTCTTAGGAATTAAATAATTTTAATAATTATTTCTTCATAATTCTTCCTAATTCCTTTAATGCCTTGAAATTCAGGATATTACAAGTATAAACTTGTATTTGTTTCAGCTTCTAAAACACGATAACATACAGACTTACATGTAAGAATCAAAGTACGTACTCTCTCCAGTTCTAAATTTATACTTAAAATGGGTTTTAGATTTAGACTGAAGAAGTACTAATATTTTAAGCCCACGAATTGCTACGGAGCGCAAAATGAAAACTACAACTATGGAAGCTAGAGCCATTCAAATGACCTCAAGTTCTCCCAGCATTCAGAAGAGCAGCAATGCTTTGGGTTGATGATGATGAAAGCCCATGAATGTTGTTGCCTTCCTTTTCTTCTTTCAACTGAGTACTGATGATCTGCTTTAAAACATCACGTGGAGGCTTTCCTGAAGCATATTCAAGGGCACAGAAACCTATAATAGATTGTGGGATCAGTGTGTGGTCTTTATGCATGGACCTATATCCAAAAAAAGCAAAAATGTCTTTATGCATGGACGCATCTGATGGTCAAACCATTTTGCTTTAAATAGGTTTAATACAGCTTGGAGAGTTTTCTCAATGAACTAGAATGAGACATCTTTCACCTTGGTACGTTTAATTCACCTTGTTTCGCAAAGTGGGCTAGAAAGATTCACGCGTAAAGGCCTTTTCGAGGATCACATATCTAGTATGTAAATATATAACACAAGTTAAGAACTGAATTGAACCAGCAGCAAAATTCGAATCTAAGTGAGGACTCAAATAGCTTCCTAGAAAATAGTTTAGTATTGAATAAATTTGGTTAGATTAGATTAGATTTTAAATTCACATTAAAATATCTTTATCAAGTACGTGTTTGAGCAACCTTAGCGACAATCAGAGGTACCGTAGAGGCCACCGGAACAGACCGGCGAGTCTTCTCAATGCGAGCCTCTTGTGCCATAAGAAGCGCTTCAATCTTAGCAACAATATAGGGCTCAGCCTGGTAGAGACAGAGGTTATGAAGGAATCATAGTCTTCTGGGAGACCATCAAAGATGAACTCCAGTATATCAGAAATCGAAACTGCCGAGCCAATAGCAGCTAGTGCATCGATGCTAGCTTTGATCCTGAGAAGATATTCATGCATAGATGAATTCTCCTTTTTGGTATTCTTTAGAGTCATCTTCAATTGCTTCACCTTGGCCTTGGTTTGCGAACCAAAGAAACTGTTGATTCGGTCCCAAATTCGGGCCGTAGTTTCACATCCGACAACGCGGGTAAGAACAGGGTTAGACATAGAGGAGAGAGCCAGGACATGAGAAGCTCATCCTGATGCATCCACTTAGTATATGTCGGAGTGAGAGCAACTCTCTAATCATCATAGAACTCAAAATGATCTGATAGAGTAATCGAGGAGTCAAGAAATGATTCAAGTGCATATCCTTTTACGCACTGAGGACTCGCTGTCGCTAAATCGAGAAATTCGAATCATCCAGTTTGACAGAGATAGAGTGAGAGAAGGCTACAACAGAATTGGAAGATGGGACAACCAAAAAGAAAGGGTGAGGCCATGGAAAGTACAGTGGCTCTGGATACCATATAATGAATCTGAAGTAAAAGTGAAATGATTCGATATTATTAAACTATAAGCTTACAGTATATATGGCCAGTCAAGCTAGTCAGACATAGATGTGGCTTTCTATTGTGAAACTGATGGTTATAACCAATGTTTTAAAAGCCGGACCGGAAGTCGAACCGGAAAGATCAACGGGTCATGGTTCAATCGGTCGGATCGGTCGGACCTGTTCGGTCAGACCGGTGACGCAATAATTAATTTAAAAAATATTATATACATATAATTAGTATATATGAAAAATATCAAATTATTAAATAATTTAGAAATGCATTTAAATAATCTAAAATTATAATAAATCATTGAAATGGACTAAAACCTTATATATTTAATTTATGTATGTTTAAAATATTTAATGATATTACAAATTATCAATTCATTCAAATCAAAATATTTTTTAAAAGATAGATCAAATATCGAAACAAAAAGACTAGCGACTCACGATTTTAACACCACAATATATGAATTTTCAATGAAATAATACTATATGGTTATAACTAGTCTAAAAATATATTAGGATATTAAGGGGATCAATTTTTTTATTTTTCTTCTATTTTTTTAAAATTTTTTAGTATTTTTCAGTCAGGCTAAAAACCGTCCGGTTTTCTGAAAACCGTTCCGGTTCCCGGTCCACTCCGGTTTCCGGCTTAATAACGGCTCAACTCCGGTCCAATCCGGCTCAACTATGTGAACGGTTTTTTGGTCCAACCGAGCCGTTAACGAGTCCGGGTGACGGTTCAACCGGTCCGACCGTCCGGATTCTTTAATCATTGGTTATAACTAACTCTAATATTGACGCTAAGCTAATACAGTTGACAGCTAATATACAATTAATTCTAACATATATTGTAAGTAAAAGTTTTAAAAAAAATTGAACTGATATATAGAACATATTTGTTTTAGCCTAGCAAAATTCATATAATTTACCTAGAACAAAACGAGTCATATATTCTATATATTATATGAATTTTAAAATCAATATACTACCTCTGGTCCTCAATATAAGAGTTAGTTGACTAATTTGAGTTTATTAAAAAATTAGTTAAGTTAGTTATTTGTAATAAATATATGTTCTCTTTCCTATAATATCCTTACTAATCAAGTGTATTGGCTAGAACTACCATTATTATAAGGATTACCTTGGGAAAAATAGATAATATAATAGACAAAGTAGATTGGAATCTTATATTTAAGACCAAAATAAAAGTCAAATAACTCTTATATTAAACCCGGAGGTAGTATTAAACTAGACAATAGACAGGATCCACATTGAGTTCAAAGTGAGTCAAACAGTCTATGAATTACAAACGTGCAGTTTTGTGCAGGTATTTTTATTATATGCAAAGACAAATATGGTTCGGCCTGAACAACAGCTGACGTTTCTCAAATATGTTAGTATTCTATTTAGATAGAAAAATATTAATTTTTTAAAAAAGATTCTAAAATTAATTCAGTCTGATAAGAACAACTTTATAATAGCCATTTATTCCAGCTTTTTCCTTGGAAGTTAAAGGAAGCCTAAATTGGGATCCATTAATTCCAATTGAACGCCTCTCGAAGATCAGTATCACATGGCCTCTTTCACAAGTTGAGTACAATGCTATCGAAACCACCTGTTAGGATGTACAAGTATAAGTGGATTTGAATTCATGTAGAAGAAGTCCCACATCAATTAAAATTAAGTCTAATGATAGAATAAAGTAAAAGCACACATGAACTTACCAATGGGTGTTGAATTGATTTGAATAGGATTACCTCTAGTAAGAAGATACTTGTGGTTAGCAGAAAAAATAGTACCCATAAATAAACTTAAATCTCAAGATTTCTCATTCAAGTTGTGATGTCCTACGCTACTCTTTCTCATTTGTTGTCTTTCCCATTTTCAGGTGGTTTTCTCATACCGAAACAATACTCCACTTTTGCGAATTCCCCAAATTCTATTTTTTTTATTCTTATTTTCTGGCACAAAATTCAGGTCCAACGGGAAGTCTCCAATCTAGTTTTGACTGATCAAAATTTAATCAAACGCTTCTTAAAAAATAAATTATATGAATTTTATCTTTGATTTGTTAGAATTACAAGCATTTTCATATTCAAGAAAATTGTGCTTATATTAGGGGGGGGAGATTACTCTACTACTATTTTTTTTTAAAAAAAAGATGACGTCACCCTGTATACGTCAGCCTTCGATATATGGTTCGATTGAGATATGAAAAATATCACTAGTAATAAAATGCTTTTAACTTTGTTCACTTGACAGCCCCGTAAGAAATTCTCTGGTAAAAGAAAAAGTCCTATAAGAAAAACTAAAATAGAAAACTATAGCCATTTAATATTAGCTTAAAAAGAAAGCCTTTGGATCCAATTCCAACTGAATGCTTTCCTTTTAAATGAAAAGCATCAGATGCTTTCTTCTAATTTGTGATTTTAGTCGTTTCCTGAATTGATCATTCCTAGTGTGCTACATAGTAGAAAAATGTATAGAGAAGAGTAAAAAGCATAGCAAGGGGCTAGCTGCAATCCAAAGGCACATGGATATGTTAACAAAAGGGCACGATAAGCGGCTGGGTCTGGTAAAAGAGACTAGTTTCTTATAACATAGTGAACTATGGTTCAAATTCCTATTGGGAGAGGTGCCTACATTTAGTACCCAACGGTATCTCAAACAAGATTGCCTTCAACAAGAAGATACCTGTGTCTGACTTAAAAAAAAAAAAAAAGCTAGGTAAGCTTCTAAAACTGAGACTAGTGCAGATGATGATTCAAGGTTTAATAATTCAAAGGGAATGGTCGTAAGTAAAATAATATATTTTAATAAAGGCACAATTAATCCACAAGTAACCCTACAAAAAAAAAAAGAAATTAGTGACAGAATTCGTCACTAATTTCATAACTAAAATTAGCAACGAAATTTAATAACGGAAAATTTCTATTGTTACATTAGCAACAGATTAGTGATATAATTTTATTCTGTTGTTAAACTTCATCACCATCAATCCCTGATTTTGTTGTGAAAAGATCAGTGACGAAAATTAGTGACGAAAAATTCTGTCACTAGTACCCATTACAAAACATTTAACCCTAATACTATTAAAGAAAAATAGTGAAATTGAATTTTTAATGTTGACAAATAATTTTTAAATATTAACATATTAATTTTTATTTTCAAGGTAATAATGATGATTACAAAAAATTATCATTTGTTACTAAATGAAAAATTTGGTTCCAACAGTTTATTTAAGATTGAAAGGATGTTCCATTGATGAACATATTCCAACATTTTTCTTTCTGCAGAAAACATTTCACGTGTCTCATGGTACCCTTTACAAAGTGGGCTACAGAGATTCATGTAAAGGCCTTTTCAAGGATCACATATAAAGTAGTAGTATGTGAATAACTCAATTAATTAAAACTGAGCCCCCACCCAACTATGTGTGGAATTGAATTTTATATGCTTATTTTGTGTTTTTCTTAATTTATAAACCTAACTTACCTTTTACGTCACTGTTCTGAAAAATCTGTCAATATTTATAAAAATGCAACCCGTCACATTTTCAAATCATTGCTGCAATAAATGATGTAAATTAAGCGGTTTAAAAAGGATTTTTTTCTAGTAGCACATCCAACTATGCATGGAATTGAATTTTATATGCTTATGCCATGTTATTCTTAACTTATAAACCTAACTTACCTTCTATGTCACTGATCTAAAAGATCCATCAATATTTAAAAAATTACCACACATCACATTTTCTAAACCGTGTCGTAGTCAACAAGTGGCATGAATTAGACGGTTTAAAAAGAAATTTTTTTTTTCTAATAGCGCACCCAACTGTGAATGGAATTGAATTTTATATGCTTATGTCGCGTCATTCGTAATTTATAAACCTAACTTGCCTTCTCAGTCCCCAAAATGAGGGGGGGGGGGGGAACTAACTTACCTTCTACGCGTCGAAATTGGTCATATCGGTGCTTGAAAGGGAACAGTCCTGTTTCTTCTCCATGCTCTGTGAAATTTCCACTATATTCACTAAACCTTTGCCATATCGAAACGCCATAAGATTAGTTTAATATTGATTAGATTAGATATGATTTTAAATTGTTATTAAATTATCTTTAATCAGGTATTGTAGTAAAAGGGTTGCAAAAAATAAACTGATACATAGAACATGTATTATTTTAGCCAAAGTCTGGGCGCTATTAAACTCTCGCCCATGGCTCTTACAATCACGAACAATGTTCACTGCGACACCATTACGTCCATTGAAACGAGGCATCATGGAATGTGAAAAGCACTTTGTCGCATTTCGAGCAATAAACATTTACATGAAAGAGGTGAAGGGATGTGTATGTATACTACTTTTGATGATCCTAAATATAAGAGCTAATAAAAGATCTTTTTTTGGTTATAAATATAAAACTCCAATCTACTTTGTCTCCTAAATTGGTAATTATTTTCCTAAACTCTCCTTATATATGTTAAAGAATATTCATCAAAATATGACTAGTCACAAAAATGCTTTTAAGTTTTAACTTTGTCCGCTTGACAGCCCCATAAGAAATTCTCTGGTAAAGAAAACGTCCGATTAAAAACTAAAATAAAAAATGCAGTCATTTAATATAGCTTAAAAAGAAAACCTTTGGATCCGATTCAAACGAAATGCTTTCTTTTTCAAGCAAACGCATCATATGCTTTCTTCTAATTTCTGATTTTAGTCGTTTGTGCAACATCATATTAATGAGACAATCGATCTTCCGTTCAACGCATTTGTTATATGAGCCATCCACTACAAAAGAAAAGAAAATTAATTATGAAATTTAACAACGTAAATGTTATATTCTGTCACTAATCTCATTGTTGATTTTGACGACGAATTGGGGGACGAGAATTTGTACCGGAATTTTTTATTTGCATTGAAAGCATTCCATCGCAATTAGTGATGGAATTTTGTGCTAATCCATTATACAAAATGCGTAACAAAAATATATATTGAGAAGAGTAAACCGCACAGCAACGGGTTAACAAAAGGGACACACATACAACTTCTCTTACTTTGAGAGAGAGAGGGGAAATAACCTGAAGATGTTACACTGTTCATTTGTTATGTTTCACGTTGGACGAGAATACTATACTATGGTAGAAGCCAGCAAAAGTACCTTGAAATTTCACTGTTAATTAAACGCTGGTCTGATACCGACCGCGCTGGATGTTCCTATTGTTGATGATACAGCCGTTGCCATCGCCTTGAGAAATTCGCTCATTTTAAACAAAATTTCCCAGATTATAAATGTTTTGTGAAGGCCCGCCAGTACTGTTGCCATCCTCCATCATCAACTTCCTCCGAATATCATTTAGTTCCTTCATAATAACATCATCCGGAGGCTCACCACTGCGATGTCAAAGGAAATGACCAGTGACCTCCATGAACGGGTCGCCGATCTCAACCAGATATCCTATAGCGTAGGACAAATATAGACCTCTGGTAGGATTAAAGGCTATGCGAACACAGTTATTAATATCCACGGAAGAAGGAGACCTTGACGGGAATTCAATTTCATATTCATCCTTTCCTTGTCTTTTCAAGGCTAATTCATTTGTTCTTCTTCCCATTACATAGCTCAAAAGCAACATCCCAGGTCCCAATGATCTTTGTCTTCTCACTGTGAAATTCTCAGCAAAATCTGCCACTTTAATGCCACCAATTTGTAGGGCCCATAGTCGCCATCTCTTAGAGCCACGAACTCTATGTTTACTGCCACAAGGTTATCTTCACACATAGCATCATAGAATGCGTAAATCACCTTCCGCGTATCCCCTCCGTAATAAACAACGCAAGGTCGTGGTTTTCTGTCCACCGCACGGTAAACGAAAGCGGACTCGTAGCCGGATCCGTTTGTCCATTTGCGTTCACCAAGACTCGAGTCGTCCGAAAGTTGATAACGCAAAATATGTTTGCCAAACGAGGAACCCATATACTCGCATTTATGAACAACGCATAAACTTAGTGAATATTTACTGCGAGGAGGGATATATATATATATATATATATAGTTGAGGCGAGATTGGACACATATATATTGGATGATAGGTACTTTTGAGTAATTGAATCGAATAGTATGTGTAACGTGGCTGTCAAATATTTGCATAGATGCCTTAGAATAACTTTTTTAAAGGGAGAACCCAATTCCCCTTAATCGTTTATTCTAATATCCCTCGCTGCTATAAGTAGTTACGACTAATTAAATCATGGTTGATCTAAATATTGATTAATTAAAATTAGTTAAAAGTAATAAATATGTAAAAGATGTAATTTGTTTTCTTCCAAATACACTTCTATTTTTGACTGACTTGAAATTCAGTACTTTTTTTTTCACTTTTTTAAAAACATACTCATTATCAGTCCGGCTCATAATCATCATATGTGGGTGCCACGTCAGATACAAATGGAATAAATATATACTTGAAAAACAATTCAATCATGATACGCTGTGTTTGGGAGTTCGAAAAGAAGAGCGTCCTTCTCCCCATCTTCAAATCCAAGACTGATACAAGAATGTCCTCATTCGAAGGGAAAAAAAATTCAAACAGGATAGAACCTCTAGACAAAATACCCACCCTCTAGGCAGTTCTCATTCGACGAAATGAGAGAAAAGGAAAGATGAGCTTGGTAAAGAAAGAAGAGAGGAAAGAAAAGGAGAAAAGAATCCCAGAAACTACGTCATTTTTGGCACTGTCGCAGGTTGGGTTGAACAGATGAAAGTGAAACACATGACCCTTGTCTTTGGCTTCCATCAGCTCCACCACGCCATTCCACTCACTTTGATCCACACCACTTCTTTATAGTGCCAACCTCTCTCCTTTAACGTGTCCTTCTTTGCAACACGAACCAATATCTTTGCAGCCCAAGCTTCCCAGCATCAGATCCTTCTATACACCGCTGGAATGGGAAGCGACCCATTTGAGCGAAGTCCAGGTGGTCGCGTTTGCTCTTCGCAAACTTTCTTTTTGGTCACGTTTGCCGTCGGCAAATTCTACCTGATTTTTTTTAAAATTTTATTTATATTCCACATAAATCTTACTTGGCAACCACATATGATGCCTGAGTTATGAATTGGACTGATAATGATTATTTTTTAAAAAAAAAGTGAGAAGAAAAAACTGAGTTTTAAGTGAGTTAAAAGTTGAGGGGCTGAATTGCATCGAGTCATATTTGAGGAACTGAGTTATAAGTGGGTTAAAAGTTAAAGAACTCAAAGATTAATTTTCTCTTTATTTATAGAGAGAGTAAGTGAGAGAGAATATGGGGGAAGTTGAGATAGATAATGTACAGACATGTATTTAAAGAGTAAAAATGCAAAAAGTGGATTAAATTTTAGATGAAAAGGAAGTTTAATTTGATAGCTCCAGTATTTAATATAAGAGCTAGTTTGACATTCAAGTTGGTCCTAAATATAGAACTCCAATTTACTTTTTCTTTTATATTTATCCAGTTTTTTTTTTTCCAAAAGTAGTCCTTATAGTGGTTGCATATGTTAAATGTGTCCATGAAAGGGTAATTCTAATACACATTATTAGCAAGGGTATTTTAGGAAAGACTATACCTGTTTATTACAAATAATTAACTTAACTAGTTTTTTTTAAACTCACCAAAATAATCAAATAGATCTTATATTAAAAAACAAGAGATAGTATATATAGGACCAGCCCTATGAGAGATAATGTAACTTATAGGGATAAAGGTCATTTTTGTCCCCGAAATTTCCGCAAAAGAACACTGGGCAAAGCTTTTTTTAGAGCAATGTTACCTTGTAAGTAATAAAAGTGTAGCAACCTCGCCCTCCATTAATAAGCCTTAATGGTCAACCATTAGTTGGCCAAATTATGTTGATGTGGCTCTGCTACGCAAGGTATTATGACATGTGTTGTCCCACATAGAACACCAAATCATCAAAATAAAAACAAAATATATGAAATACTAAACATGTCCTTAGCCTCTAATCAAAGCATTTAGGAACAATCGAGAGAACTACCTTAATTCTTCCGAGCACCAATTCTTCATCCACCGCGGCGACTCCGTCCCCACCACCTACAATGTCCCCTCCACGCGCGTCATTATCCCCACTATCCGCGGCGTTGTCCCCACCACCCACGACGCCCCCTCCCCTCGCGACGCCATCCCTACCACCCACGTCGCTCTCCACCACTTGTGACGTCAGTGACGACGTTGATCACATCCCCTGCGTCTTTGTTATGTGATCCCTGTTGGCTTAATCTCTCCCTCATCAGCCGATGAAACTCTCGAGCTTCTCCCCTCTCTTGTTCTCTCTTTCACTTTACGTATGCTGGTTTATCTCTTTTCTTCTCACCTTCTCCACTTCGCCATCACCCTCATCTCTATCATCATTGACTCCGATGAACCTCCTCCACTGGGTTCATCTTCGTCGGGACTTTGAGTTCTTGGGCAAAGACAAGACGATTGTGCAAACCAATTTCTACAGTCGTGGGACTGGGAGCAGAGTAGATCACGATCTGAGGTTCAATAGCTCCATGGGTTTCATAGGTATGTGATTAAATGGGATTGTGATTCTGATTCTTGACCGAGACTATGGAATTCCAGGTGGCACTAGATTCGCTTAGGGAACTTGTGGAAGTAGATCCTGATTAGTGTTGTTTGTCTTTTTTCTTGGTGTATTAAAAAAAAAATCTAACTCCTGATTTGGTTTCTTGCTCCTCATCTTCTGCTACTTGTGTCTCTTAGCCATATGATTTATAGCGTTGTCATCCTCAGATCATGTTCATCCTCATCCCTTTAAATCTGGGTATTCTTATTTGGCTTTTTTTTCTTTTCTTTTTTTAAAATTTTAGACATGATTTGTTATTCCATTCTATTTGAATTTCATGATAAACGAGTGCGGGTTGGATTTGAAAGAGAGCAGGAAATAGAATTCTTGCTCAATTTCATTAGCTCATTAGTTCTTTTTCACTAGTTCTATTTGGGGAAGTTATTTTGTTTCTTTTTCTTTGTAATTTTTGCAGATTTGGGATTGGTGAATCAAATCTCTGGAGTAGAAGGATTTGTTGGGGTTCATGATGATCATCTCCAGCAAGCTGCAATTTTGGGCTAGAGGGAAGAAAGTTTCAACATAGCAGTAACGGTGATGATGAAATGGCATATTATGTGGAATAATAGGTGGCAAATTATGCCACGTGGCAAGCTGTATCAGCCTAGTTTCGTCAACTAAGGGTCTGTTTGGTTTGAGGGGAGGGGGGAGGTTTCATCCTCACCTTGTTTGGTTTGATTAAAAGGAGGGGAGGGGAGGTTATTTAATGATCCCTTGTTTGGTTCAAGAAGGGGAGGGGAGGGATAGTAATAATCAATTTACCATTTTACCCTTACATATTAGTTTATGTTTTTTATTGATATATTATATAAATTAATTTACATCTTAATTTAAATCATATAATTTAATAAAAATTCAGTCTTATCATGTTAATATGTGTATTAAAAATTGGTACAGTAATTTTTATTCTAATTAATATAATAATATATTTAAAATAATCAAATTAATAAATTTTATATGCTCTAAGAAAAATGAAATTTTATTCTCTTTAGGCTATCTTTTTTTCCAGCTTTAAAATATATTTAATAAATAATATATTTATAAAAAACAATTAATTTTATAATATTATAATTTTTTATTTAAATAAATTTTTATTTTTAAGTAATGTTTTATAATATATTTTTAATTATAATAATGTATATATTTTTTATTTTTTTACTTAGAATAATATATTTTTTATTTGAAATAAATATTATAATAATATATTTTATGGGTAGAAGTGGAATATTGAAAAAACTATAAGAGCATAATGGTCCAAAAATTTGGCTCCCCTCCAAAAATTTCCAATTTGGAGGGGAGCCAAAATGGGGGGAGAGAGGGGAGGAGAGGGGACATTTTAGCTCCCCTCCCCTCCAAAATTTTTAACCAAATGAGGGGAGGGGCTCATTTTCCCTCCCCTCCCCTCCAACCAAACACACCCTATATGTTGACCATTAGGGTTTGTTAACGGAGGGCGATATTTCTATGTTTTTACTACTTTTGGGTAATATTGTTCCAAAAAAACCTTCCTGAAACCCAATGCTCTTTTGTGGAAACTTCCGTAGCAAAAATAACCTTTATCCCTAACTTATATTAATGACAGAGGGAGTAAAATGAGCTCGCCCTTAAAGGGTGTGTTTAGGTTAACTTATATTTTTTGTGAGTTTGCATTATAGGAAGTAAATATATAAAAAGAGTTTTGTCTCTAATGACCTCATCATTCAATGGAGGATGACCTCATTATATTTAAGGGATTCGTTGGCTCAGATTTTATGTTAGAACAACATTGCAACATTCTACTGAGTTTAAGGGTGATGTTACGTCCTTAATATAGTTTGGCATACATGGTGCTTTTGAGAAGAGAGTTTAAGGAAGAAAATATCAGATCATGCAACTCGCATTTGGCAGTATAACTTTTTTTCAATTTTGTGAAACATAAACAAATGCCTTTCATTTTACATATAATTGAATACAAATTGCTTACAGTTGAAGAAAAGTGGCGTTAGTTAAAGATAGGTTACAATTGGGCTCTTAAACAAATTTAGACACATTAATTTAAACAATAAATTTTGTAACGAAGGATTTTTCAGCAACTTTTCCTCTTTAAAAATGCAACACTCTATACTTCTAACAACTGAAAATTTACCATCAAAATTAGTCGAAAAAAGCAATTCAAAACTTAAAATTTCCGCACCACAAATTGCTAGCATAATGGATTGCCACAAAAATCCTTATTAGACTTTTCTTTTCTTTTCCTTTTTTTTTTTGTTGGCCACCAAATCCTTATTAGACTATTGCTTAGAATTATAGCTATCATAATGTCCAAAAGATATGTAACTAATTGACCAATCAATTCTTTAACGTTCTGTAGAAATGACATGAGGATATATAATTACACGGGCAGCCCAGGTTTCGTGGAAGTTCATAGGTGGCTTGGGACCTGGAAACATTTATTCTGCATCATTCCAAAATTTGCATCTTTAGACGGAGCTATATACAGTTATTGAAGAAGATATATTGGAAGATGAAGAAATGAACACGACACTCATAAGGGAGAAAGATTTAATCATAAGAACTTGCAAATAAGATGCAAATTGAATCGAGCGATGTATAATGAAGAACCCGGTATATACTAAGAAACCTTAATTACACTGAATCCTCCCACCTCCTCACATTTATTAGAGTTAAGGAATTTATTTGCCTTCTTTAATCTATACAAAATAGCTATTGCGTAGGAGTATATTATATATAGAGGGAAAGATGACTCCACCGAAAAGAGAGCCTATGTGGGGCATATACGTCAGCATTCTATTCAGATATAAAAAATACGGCTAGTGAAATAATGCTTTCAACTTTGTCCAGTTGAATTAGACCTGTAACAAAATATAGTTGGCAAAAAACAAAGGCCTAAAACGAAATATAAAAAGAAAAAACTGCAGTCATTTAATTCAGCTTTTCCCCTTATAAATGGAGAGCCATTCGATCCGATTCCAAATGAATGCTTTCTTTTAATCGGAAAAAAAAAGATGCTTTTTTTTTCCCAGTGTGTGATCATATTTTAATCGTTTCCTCAATTGATGATCCACAGTGTGCCACATGAGACTAAAGAAACATGTGATCTTATCCGTTCCACATTTATATTATACACGTGTGTGTGTGTGTGAGCCATTGTCTGTTTGCACGATGAAATACTGGAAGAGCAAGGCTTGACTTTAATGGATAGCCAGACAATTACTAGCATATTGAATAAAACCACCAGACAAATCGTTATTAAAGCTCGCTCAAGTTTCGCGGAAGTTTTTGATAGCTGGCTTGGGACCTGGAAACGATTTATTCTGCATCATTATTAATTACAATTACCATCTTTAGGTTGACCTGTACAGTTATTAATCGTCCAAGTGTTAACATAGAGCAAACACAGAAGAGACTAGGAAGATGCATGGAAGGGGAAGAAATGAACACATGCTCAGCAGGGAAAAAGATATATATATATATATATATATATAGTGAAGTGAATGATCATAAAAAGTTACAATAAGATGCAAATTGAGAGATTTACAGACGAAGAACCTAAACATTCTGAGAAACCTTAAACTTAAGCCTACAACCTTTGATATGAAATTGAGGGTCATTGAAGATAGAGCCATTGAAAAGACCTTGACTTTGTCCTGTATTCAAAATAGCATTGTTTTGATAAGAGGGAAGAATGGTCCCTCGGTTCCCATGAGAGACCACTGCGTCATCTTCCATCAACTTTCTCCGAATGAAATTTATGTCGTCCATAACATCAACGGGAGGCAAACAATCATATATAAGACTACTAATGAGACCATCAGACTTACCGACAGGATCAGCAAAACCTAAACGGTCCACGACAAGACCTTTCGATGGATCACAGGATATGCACAGAAAGTTACGAAGAACCACCAAAGGAGATTTTGCCTCGAATTGAATTTCGTATTCCTCATCTCTTCTGCACAAGGCTAACTGATTTTCGCTTCTTCCCATTTCGTAGCTCCAAAACGATATCTGGCGCCCGATTGGTCTTCGTCTTTTAACTGTGAAATTCTCACCAAATTGTCGAGCTTTCACAGAACCAAACTTGTAAAGCCGATCGCCGTCTCTTAGAGCCAAGAACTCTATGTTTATCGCCACAAGATTATCTTCACTCATGGCATCATAGAATGTAAAAAGAACCTTGTCATGACTCGCCCTGTAATAAGAAGTGCAAATTCCTGGTTTCTCGTCCCACTCCCTAGTGTAAATGATGGCGCTCTCCTTGCCGAATTCACTTGACCATTCGTATTGTCCACATCTTATCAAGACAAAATCTCTTCGACGATGGGGCGCTATGTGGCTCAATGAAGAACCCATATGCTTGTGCTCATAAACCCATCAACTCGCTCAACGTTTGCCGGGAAAAGGGGTTATATATACTGGAGAGATACCGGATAAGTGTATATTCGATCATGGACCCTATTTCAGTGATTAAATAATATGGGGATAAGATGCAATCATATCCACGAAAGTATTCCCGCAGCGGCATATGACACCATAAAATTTTCATCGATGCAATAGTAAATATGATTTTAATTATTATTTTTTTATTTTATTGCCATTTATTGTAATAAGGGGATTTTCTTATTTAATTTTCCTTTTTCAATTTGTCACATGATGGATTTCTCAAACTTACCTTTCAAGAAAGAACTAAGGAGGATATTAATTTTTTATTATTCTTTTATTTCATTTTTATTTGCTTCATTTACATTTAATATTTCTTGTGGGGCCTGGACAAAATTGGGTGTTCATAAGTATTATTCATAATTTATAAATAATACAATTTGTTATAAATTTTATATTAAACTAGACATTAGACGTGATGTACATTGAGTTTAAAGCGAGTCAAAAAGTATGAATCACAAACGTGCAGTTTTGTACAGATATTTTTATTATATGCAAAGGCAAATATGGTTCGGCCTGAAAAACAGCTGACGTTTCTCAAACATGTCAGCATTCTATTTAGATATAAAAAATATTAATTTGTTAAAAAAAAGATTCTAAAAATTAATTCAGTCTGATAAGAACAACATTTTAATAGCCATGTATTCCAGCTTTTTCCTTACAAGTTAAGGGAAGCCTAAATGGTGATCCAATTCCAATTGAACGCGCTTCGAAGATAAGCATCACATCACATGGTCTCTTTCACAAGTTGGGTACAATGCTATTGAAGCCGGCTGTTAGGATGCACAAGTGGACTTGGATTAATGTAGAAGACATCAATTAAAATTAAGTTTTAATGATAGAATAAAGTGAAAGCACCATAAAGTTACAAACAGGAGTTGAATTGGCTGAAATGGAATTACCTCCAATAAAAAGTACGTGTACTTAACAGAAAAAATAGGTAACCATAAATAAACTTAAATCTTAAGATTTCTCATTCAAGATTTGATGTCCTTCGCTACTCTTACTCATTTGTTGTCTTTCCCATTTTGAAGTTTTGGTCATACCAAAATAATACACCATTTTTGCAAGTTCCCCAAATTCTATTTTTTAGTTTTATCCTTATTTTCTGACAAAAAATTCAGCTCCAAGGGTAAGTCTCTAATCTAGTTGTGACTAATCAAAATTTAGTCAAACCTTTTTTTTAAAAATAAATTATATAAATTTTATCTTTGGTTTGTTAGAATTATGAGCATTTTCATATTCAGGAAAAGTGTGCATATATTAGAGGGAGAGCGAGATTACTCTACTGCTTAAAAGAAAAACAGCTGACGTCTCACCTGTATACGTTAGCCTTCAATATATACTATTGAGATATACGATCCTTAATACAGGACCTAATTGGAGAGTTGATGTTGGTCCTATATATAAAACCTATTTCATATATTTATCATTTTTTTTTAATTAGCCCTATTAATATCCCTAACAATAATCGAGTAGGAGAGGGAGGGAGGGAATTAAGGAAGATGATTATTTAACTAATTTAAATAACATCCTTAATATACTCAAATTAGTTAATTAGATCTTACAATAATGACTGGAAGTATGACGACTCATAAAATGCTTTTAACTTTGCTCAAGAGACAGCCCCGTAAGAAACTCTCTGGTAAAAGAAAAGGTCCTATAAGAAACACTAAAATAAAAAATATAGCAAGTTAATTAATATTAGCTTAAAAAGAAAGCCTTTTGATCCAATTCTAACCGAATGCTTTCCTTTTAAAGGAAACCATCAGATGCTTCACTTGAAAAAAAAGCATCAGATGCTTTCTTCTAATTTGTGATTTTAGTCGTTTCCTGAATTGATCATTCCTATTGTGCCGCATAATAGAAAAATGTATTGAGAAGAGTAAACCGCATAGCAATGGGCTATAGCTGCACTCCAAAGGCAGATGGCTATGCTAACAAAAGGGCAAGGTAAGTACCAACCGGCCGGATGTAAAAAACTTATTCCTCATAGCATGGCGAATTAAGATTCAAATTCCTGTTAAAAGATATGCCCACATTTAGTACCTGATAGTACTTCAAACATGATTATTTCCAATAAAATGATACTTGTGCTTAGTTAAAAAAAAAAGAAAAAAAAGAGCAAAGTAAGCTACTAAAAATGAGACCAGTACAAATGATGATTCAAGGTTTAATAATTCAAAGCGAATGGTCATAATTAAAATAATATATTTTAATAAAAGGCATAATTAATCCTCAAGTAACACTACAAAAAATAAAATTAATGAAGGAATTTAGTGACAGAATTTTGTCACTGGGAATTTAGTAATTGAAACTTTCTGTTGCTACATTAGTGACAGATTGGTAACACAATTTTATTCTGTTATTAAATTTCATCACCAATCAATTGTTGATTCTGTTTTAAAAGGACCAATGACGGAAATTAGTAACTGAAAAATTCCGTCACTAACGCCCATCACAAAACATTTAATCCTAATATTGTTAAAGAAAAATCGTGATATTGAAATTTTACATCTTGACAAAACTTTTTTAAATATTAACATATTAATTTTAATTTTCAAAATAACAATGACGGTTACAAAAAAATTATCATTTGTTACTAAATGAAGAGTTTGATTCCAACAATTTATTTAAGATTGAAAGGATGTTCAATTCATAAACATATTCCAACATTTTTCTCTCTGTAGAAAACATTTCATGTGTGTCATGGTACCCTTCACAAGGTGACGTACAAAGATTCATGTAAAGGCCTTTTCAAGGATCACATATATCGTAGTAGTATGTGAATAACACAATTAATTAAAACTAAGTCCCCACCCAACCATGCATGGAATCGAATTTTATATGCTTATGTTTTGTTATTCTTAATTTACAAACCTAATTTACCTTTTATGTCACTGGTCTGAAAAATCTAATTAATATTTACAAAAATGTAATCGGTCACATTTTTAAACTGTTGCCGCAATAAATGGTGTATATTAGACGGTTTAAAAAAGATTTTTTCCAGCAGCACATCCAACTATGTATGGCATTGAATTTTATATGCTTATGTCATGTTATTCTTAACTTGTAAACCTAACTTACCTTCTATGTCACCAATCTAAAAAATCTAGCAATATTTAAAAAATACCACTCATCACATTTTTCAAACCATGTCGTAATAAACGGTGTGAATTAGACAGCTTACAAAAAGTTTTTTCTAATCGCGCACCCAACTATGTATGGAATTGAATTTTATATGCTTATATCGCGTTATTCGTAGTTTATAAACCTAACTTACCTTCTTAACGTACTGGTACCTGAAAGGGAACAGTCCTGTTTCTTCTCCGCGCTCCATGAAATTTCCACTACATTCACTAAACCTTTGCCACATCGAAAGGCCGGCCACAAGTCCTCTGTAAGATCAAACAAGAAATCATGGACTGTAAAAAGCATGTTGTCACGGTTTCCGATTTTAGTCACGGACTCAAATAACTTCCTAGAAAAATTAGTTTAATATTGATTATATTAGATATGATTTTAAATTGTTATTAAAATATCTTCAATCAAGTATTGTAATAAAAAAATTGAAAAAAAAATTAAACTGATATATAGAACATGTATTATTTTAGCCAAAGTCTGGGCGCTATTAAACTCTCGCCAAAGTCTCTAACAATCACGAACAATGTTTACTGCGACACAATTACGTACATTGAAACAAGGCATCATGTGATGTGAAAAGCACGGTGTCGCATTTCAAGCAACAAACATTCACATGAAAGGGGCATGTGTATATATACTACTTTTGATGATCCTCAATATATAAGAGCTAGTAGAGAGTTTTTTGTTTTTTTGTCATAAATATAAAACTCCAATCTACTTTGTCTCCTAAATTTGTAATTATTTTTCTAAACTCTCCTTATATATATATATATATATATATATATTAAAGAATATTCATCAAAATATGACTAGTCATAAAAATGCTTTTAAATTTTAACTTTGTTCACTTGACAGCCCTAAAAGAAAGTCTCTGGTAAAGAACATGTCCTATAAAAATCTAAAATAAAAAATGCAGTCATTTAATATAGTATATAGCTTAAAAAGAAAGCCTTTGGATTCGATTCTAACTAAATGCTTTCTTTTTCAAGCAAACGCATCATATGCTTTCTGTTAATTTGTGATTTCAGTCGTTCCCCAAATTGAATGTTCCTAGTGTGCAACATAACATTAATGAAACAATTCCGCGCATTTGTTATATGAGTCATCCACTACAAAAGAAAAGGAAATTAATGACGAAATTTAACAACATAAATGTTATATTCTGTCACTAATCTCGTTGTTGATTTTAACGACGAATTGGGGACGAAAATTTGTATCAAAATTTTTTATTTGTAATGAAAGCATTCCGTTGCCAACTAGCAGGGGAATTTTGTGCTAATCCGTTATACAAAATGCGTAACAAAAATATATGTTGAGAAAAGCAAACCCCAGAGCAATGGGTTAACAAAAGGGACATACAGAGAGAGGGGGGGATAACCTGAAGATGTTACACTGTTCATTTGTTATGTTTCACGTTGGACGAGAATACTATACTATGGTAGAAGCCAGCAAAAGTACCTTGAAATTTTCACTGTTAATTAAACGCTGGTCTGATACCGACCGCGCTGGATGTTCCTATTGTTGATGATACAGCCGTTGCCATCGCCTTGAGAAATTCGCTCATTTTAAACAAAATTTCCCAAATTATAAATGTTTTGTGAAGGCCCGCCAGTACTGTTGTCATCCTCCATCATCAACTTTCTCCGAATGTCATTTAGTTCCTTCAGAATAACATCATCCGGAGGCTCACCACTGCGATGTCAAAGGAAATGACCAGTAACCTCCATGAACGCATCGCCGATCTCAACCGGATATCCTATGGAGTAGGACACATATAGACCTCTCGTAGGATTAAAGTTTACGTGCACACGGTTATTAATATCCACCGAAGAAAGGAGACCTTGACTGGAAGTCAATTTCATATTCATCCTCTCCTTGTCTTTTCAAGGCTAATTCATTTGTTCTTCTTCCCATTACATAGTTCAAAAGCAACACCTCAGGCCCGAATGATCTTTGTCTTCTCACTGTGAAATTCTCAGCAATGTCTGTCTCTTTAATGCCACCAAATTTGTAAGGCCCATCGTCGCCATCTCTTAGAGCCACGAACTCTATGTTACCGCCACAGGGTTAATTATCTTCACAGATAGCATCATAGAATGTGTAAATCATCTTCCGCGTATCCCCTCCGTAATAAACAACGCAAGTTCGTGGTTTTGTGTCCAAGGCACGGTAAACGAAAGCGGACTCGTAGCCGGATCCATTTGTCCATTTGCGTTCAGCAAGACTCAAGTCTTCCGAAAGTTGATAACGCAAAATATGTTTGCCAAACGAGGAACCATATACTCGCATTTATGAACAACGCATAAACTTAGTGAATATTTACTGCGAGGAGGGATTATATATATATGATTGAGGCGAGATTGGACACATATATATTGGATGATAGGTACTTTTGAGTAATTGAATCGAATGGTATGTATAATGTGGCTGTCAAATACTTGCATAAATGCCTTGGAATAACTTTTTGAAAGGGAGAACCCAATTCCCCTTAATCATTCATTCTAATATTCCCTCGCTGCTCTAAATAGTTACGACTAATTAAATCATGGTTGATCTAAATATTGATTAATTAAAATTAGTTAAAAATAATAAATGTGTAAAAGACGTAATTTGTTTTCTTCTAAATATACTTTTATTTATGGGAAAATTAATCTTTTAATTCTTCTATTTTTGACTTACTTAAAATTCAGTCCTTATTTTTTTCACTTTTTTTTAAAAATAATCATGATCAGTCCAGCTCATAACTCAGTCATCATATGTGGGTTCCATGTCAGATACAAATGGAATAAATATAAAATTGAAAAACAATTCAATCACGATACGCTGTGTTTGGGAGTTCGCTGAGAAGAGCGCCCTTCTCCCCACCTTCAAATCCCAGACTGATACAAGAGTCTCCTCATTCGAAGAAAAAATTGAATCAGCATAGAACCTCCAGACAAAATACCCACCCTCTAGGCAGTTCTCATTCGACGAAATGAGAGAAAGGGAAAGATGAGCTTGGTCAAGAAAGAAGAGAGGAAAGAAAAGGAGAAAAGAATCCCAGAAACTACATCATGTGGCATGGTCGCAAGTTGGGTTGGACAGATGAAAGTGAAACACATAACCCTTGTCTTTGGCTTCCACCACGCCATTCCACTCACTTTGATCTCCACCACTTCTTTATAGTACCAACCTCTCTCCTTTAACATATCCTTCTTTGCAACACGAACCGATATCTTTGCAGCCCAAGCTCCCCACTTTCAGATCCTTCTATACGCCGCTGGAATCGGAAGCGACCCGTTTGAGCGAAGTCCAGGCGGTCTTGTTTGCTCTTCGCAAACTCTTTCTTTTTGGTCACGTTTGCTGTTCGCAAATTCTACCTGATTTTTTTTAATTTTATAGATATTCCACATAAATCTTACTTGGCACCCACATATGATGACTGAGTTATGAGTTGGACTCATAATGATTATTTTTTAAAAAAAGTGAGAAGATAAAGACTAAATTTTAAGCACGTTAAAAGTTGAGGGACCAAGTTGCACTGAATCATATTTGAAGGATTGAGCTATAAGTGGGTTAAAAGTTAAAGGGTTTAGAGATTAATTTTCTCTTTATTTATAGAGAGAGCAAGTGAGAGAGAATATGGGGGAAATTGAGATAATTAATGTACATACATGTATTTAATGATAATACACAAGACACTTTTTACTTTTGTTTTATAAGCCTTTTTACATCTATTTTTCAGGGGACATGAAAACAAGGGACGTAATAAGTATACCCCTTTTCACGTCTATTTTGAACAGACGTGAAAATCAACACTTTTCATGTCTATTTCACTTAAAACAGACGTGTACCTCTGTTTTGGGCAAACAGAGGTAAAAAGTGGATTTAAAAAAAAAAATGCCCCATGCTTATTATTATCATATAAGAAAATCTTTTCAATATTAACATATATATGATATTAGAAATAATTACATTATATTCATAAAAAAATGTCATCTTATAATCAATAAGGAAATAATCCAATGTAAATTATAATTAATACAAGCTAAAACTATACCAAGAGGACTGTATCAATACAAGTTAAACATGGCAACGAACTAATCTCACTCAACTAGAACTAACAACTCTTATAGCAAAATGCATATTCATTAGTGGAATATATACAAGTTTTGCTTACTATTCCCCCTTCAACAGCATGTCCTTGTAGGACTTTGAACACATATTCATGGCAGTAACCCTTTCGAAGAAGCCATGATTTTTCTAGAGTTTGGCATCCTATCTCATCGTGAGGCTCTATTGATTAATGACCAACTGCCAATAAAGAATTCTGTCACCAAACCAAACTCATTCCCACAAGAGAAATTAAGAAACAAACAAGTGTCAGTGGCATACTGGTAATTAGATGCCAAAAGAACAAGCATTCCAACATGAAACAGATTCAAAGTGACATCATTCCATGCATATCAACATTTAAAATGAGCGAAGCAGAAATTAAGAGCCGAGCGAAAGGCTTCCAAAAAGACCCAATTCTTATCATCTTGAGGTTCAATTTAATGTTCAAATAAATGTATTTGAGAATTAGCAATGAAACAAAAAAGACACATTGGCATTCAAATAACAAGTTGATGACTATGAACAAACTACTTAAACACAGTTCGATCTACCTGGTCAATCGCACGTAAAATAAAATAAAAGAAAGAAATCAAGAAACTAAAATAAATTGCAACAATTAATTCATTTATAAGATCTTTTCTAAATTAATAGGTGAGAGATGAAATGAAGAAATTAGAACAGGAAAATAGTCCCCCAACATTTTCTAACTGATCAAATTGAATAGAAAATGTAGGGCCTAAAAATATATAACTTAGAACATTGAAGAACATTGAAAGGAGACATGAAGTGAAGTAACGAGAACTTACCCTTAACAGCTGCTACAGCCTTTAATAGCTACTACAATGTTTATTTCACTCTGCATAGACAGGGTCCCAGGTTCAAGGACAAAGACTCTGTTTTAGAGAAAACAGAAGATATCTTTGAGAAAAGAAAAATAAATTAAAAACATTTTTGTACAAAATATTAGGGAGAAAGACAGGACTTACTAGTGCATCATAAGATACGACAAGATTACATAGAGTTAATGTAATATCCCAAATTTTATGGATTTGACTAAAGCATGATAAAGGAGAAATTTTTAGAGGAATTATTGAGATTAAGACCTTTCAAATATGGTCTGAATAATTATAAAGTTAATTTCAGGAATTTAGGACCTATTTTCTTGGAAAATTTAAGGAAAAATAGTTAGAGGATAATTTTTGAGCTGAGATTTTTAGGATAATTATTTTATAGACTAAAGAAGCTAATGGAAGAAGAAAATTTATATAGATATCCAGGTTTGATTTCTGGAATTATTTGATTATTCAAAAAGAAAAAAGAAAAGGATCAAATTGAAGAGAAAATAAAGACAGAAGGGCAAAATAGTCATTTCACATCCCTCACCCCATCTAATATACCCTGACACCTCCTCCCTTCTCATTTTCCTCTGCTATTCGAAGGGAAAACAGAGAGAGAGAGTTGAGAGACTTCGAGAGAGATCAAGAAGAGCAAAGGCAATTGGAGGAGGGAATCGATTTATACCAAAGTGGAAATCAAGCAAGGTGAGTCTCCCAAACCTTCTTCCAGCTCTGTTTGCTATTATTTGGTCATGTGTTGCAAGACAATGATGAAGATGAAATCTGGTTTTTGAGGGAGGAAGTGAAGAGCATGACAGCCAAGCTGTAGAAATCGCGCTTAATGGCTAGGATGAAGTTTGTGGTTGAGATTTCTGCACTTGTTTTTTTTTGGTTGATTGCTCTGGTTAAAGTTTTTGAAACAAGGGTTTGGGGATTTAAGGAAATGGCTTTTGGTATGGGTAATAGATGATTAACGAGTCTAAATATAATTAATTATTTTCTGGTTGTATGATTATAATATGTTGATTTTATTTGCTCTGTGTGGTTATTGAGGGATCGAAGAGTGTGTGCTTTGAATAAGGAAAATTCTAGACTTAATGATGGAAGAACGCTATTCGATTTTGCTGGTCAAGAAGCATTTGAATGCTAAACGCATGAGCTATAAATATATATATATATATATATATATATATATATATATATATATAGAACAAAGCCTTTTGAGACCGAAGCATTGGGAGAAAGAATTGGGCTCTTTATATATTCTTTTGGTTTTGGCTCCACGTTCTGAATTATAGTGAACAGATTTTCTTGTAGTTAAAATGGAAAAGTAATGCCAAAATCTAGAATTTTCATAAGCGAAGGAAATTGTTGAGATTGGGAACTAATTAAAGCATGATATGTATGCATATGTTTGGTGTTTATCTCAGCAACGTTGATGTTGCGACTTGAGGGATGAAACTAAATCCCATGGTATTAATTATGTACACCTGATTGATAGAGCAATCTGGAATTTTTGAAGGAATGGTGCAGAGGGTGAATATATATATATATATATATATATATATAAAGTGAGGAATAAAAATAATGTTTTAGTTGAAGGTTGATGCTGGAAAAATTTAGAAACAGTGGCAGAATGGTGCTGTTCGGATTATAATAGGTGTTTGGGGTGTCTAAATGCAAAATGTTTAAATAGGAAGTTTATAGGCTTATATAAGTGTTATATTATAGATATGTATGTCAAATAGGAGTCTTAAGAGGATGGAAGTTAAACATGATGCCCCGTTAAAATGATCATAAAGGATTTAAATTATAAGGAATGTGTTAATGTGTTAATGTAATGCTCTAGATGAATATCTAGATATATATATATATATATATATATTAATCTGCCCTTGCTCAAATAATTTATAGGATTTGATATTGGTTTGAATCCATTAAGAAAGGAGCCAAGAAGGAGACAAGGGGAAGGGAATATAGAAGAAAAAGCAAAAGGTAGTAACTCTTTTCCTTTAATGTGATTGTGCATTGATTGCCACATGCTTGATGTACCCTTATGCTGATTGTGCATGAGAACATGTAAGTTGCCTTTGCATGATAATAATTGTCATGACAATATGCGCTAGTTTCCATTTAGTTTGGAATGTGGGCGCGATAGATAGCGATTGGCTATATGGGTGTATGGTGTATGTGCATCATTGAATATATTTGGATGCAAGGTGTTGTTCTCTTTGGCCTGTATAACATGTTGTTTGTGATCTTGTATGATTACGTGAAGGAAATTTGTTACTACTGAGATTCTCTAGAATCTTACCCCTTCTTCCATGTAATACAACAAAAGCAAGTACTCCTAAGGGCAAGGGAGTAGTGATTGGTGGAGTTTGAAGGTGCAGGAAGTTGGTGATCTTTTTTTTTGTGTGTGTATATATTTGGCTTAAAATGCATCTTATTTTGAAGTGAAGATATATTGTATATCTATTTTGGTATATAAATATTGCTCCATAAGGAGGTGGCTAAGGGCAGATAAACCATGATAACTGCTATTGAAGAAAATGATCGATATTTTGATATAGTTATTATTTTGTCTAAAATTATGTGTATCTGTATATGTAACTCGTTGTACGAGCCTATAGCCAGAATATTGAATGTTAGATCCTACTGGCTATAATTAATTTGATATAGGGTCCAAAAGGTTGGATGGAAAAAGAATGGGTTCGATGGTTGAATGCGAACGGTGGGTCTTAGATAGTTTTTACTGTCTTTCTAAAAAGGTTAAAGTGGGTACTCGAACCACTAGATAGGTTATTTTGAAAGTGAATTTTTGAAAGGTTTAAAACTTTTCAAAAAATGTCATTCCTTGAATAGGATTGGACTTCGTATTTGGGAACTTAAAAAAAAAATTGTCTTCCCCAGGATTGGAACCTAGCTTTTAATGATTCAAGATTAAATAGAACAACTATATTGGTATATAAAGGATAGTCGTGACAGTTAATATGATTACAAGTAAAATATATCCTCATAAAAAATCACGTACTTGAGTGACTTGTGCTCTCGTTCAGCTTCCTCAAACCGCATTTTGACATGACTCTCAGTTATTCCTTCCAACCAACATCAATAATGTGGAAAAATTATAGGACATTCAAACATTTTCAAATTAATACTAATCCACACACACACATAAATGGAGGGTAAAGCTCTAAGAGCAATCATTTTATTTTTGGTAAGAGATGAGAATTAGAAACCAATTTAACTAACTAAACAATTTGGGGATTCAATCCCATACAATCACCAATCATAATAGGCTATAATTGAGAAGGACAATTATCTAATAAATCCGTAAAAGAGAGCCCAAGCTTGGACAACCCATCAGCAAGATTGTTGTACATTCTTGTTGTATGACATAATTTCATATCCCAATTAAGCATCATCATCTCACAAATCTGGAAGAAAAGCAAGCTGTTATTATTGTAGGGGGTTTTACTATTCAATAGATCAGTCAAGGTCTTTGCATTCTGATTCAATGATAAAGCCGAAGCCCACTCATTTTTCAAATACAAATGAAATAGTAGGAGAAGGATTTATAAATCCTTAAAGCTCAAGCCCACTCGCTTCTCAGAGTTTATATAAAATAAATCCCATATAGCCAATAATTTTTTCACTAGTCCACACTATGGAACCGTATCGAATATATATATGTATAGAAATGATCATTCAAATATAATTTTCTCAACAAAACATGAATTGGGGCGGCTGGTCATCGTTCAAATTTAATTTCTTAGTACCTAATAGAGTTAAGTTTTCTGCAGAAGTGGTTTCTTTTTCCATGCCTGAAAATGATATTTGTGGACATCAAAATTAAAAGCAAAATATCCTTTTCCTGAGTTTTATAGTCTGAACTTAAATACTCTCTCATCTCTACACTTTTACTCGATAATCTTCTCCCATATACTTGATGCTAAAAGTCTGACAAACTAACAATAATATTATCACATTTTCATAGGCTTCATCCCAATAACAACTCAATCTCAATAATAAATTAAAAAAGATGACAGCAACTGAATCTCAATAATAGCAGCTCAGTCTTTGCCCTAATAGCAACATGCACAATACATATACATACCTGAACGAGAGAGGATGAAAAATTGGGAACCACCACAGAGCTCGAGCTCACATCGAAGACCCAAAGAAATACCATAAATGAGCTTCACACAGACAGCAGACGACATTGAATGGGGCTAGACGATGGTGAACATTGGAGGTCAATAGGAACTTCGACGGAGGAAAGGAAGAGAGGATCGACGACATGAAGGAAGATGAGTGTGTCTGAATGTGCAGCTGGGGGTCGAAGCTAAGTGTGTGTGCTCGCAGAGAAAGAAGAGGTGAAGTGTTTGTTGAGAGAAGGCAGCTGCCAAGCTCTTCTTTTTATCCTAGAGATTTTTCAGAATGGACAGGTATTGTTAAGTTAAAAAAAAAAATATTTCTCCTTTGTTTCAGCAAAACAGACGAGAATACACATACCTTTCTCGTCTGGTTGGAAAACAGAAGAGAAAACTTGGTTTTCTCCTTTGTTTTGAAAAGACAGACGAGAAAAAAGAGTTTTTCTCGTCTGTTTCTATTAATAGAGGAGAAAAGTGATTATTCTCCTCTGTTTTGTAAAATAGACATTAATGAGGGAGGTAAAAAGTATAATTTGTTGTAATGAGAGTAAAAATACAAAAGGTGGATTAAATTTTAGATGAAAAGGAAGTTTAACTTGATAGCTCCGGTCTTTAATATAAGAACTAGTTTGACATTCAAGTTGGTCTTAAATATAAAAATCCAATGTATTTTGCCTTTTATATTTATCTACGTTTTCCCAAAAGTAGTCCTTGTAGTGGTTGCATATGTTAAATGTGTAACATCCCGAATTTTCTGACTCAGGATGAGTAGAAAAGGGAAAGTTCATTAAAATTATTTAATAGCTCAATCACAATTGGGGAAAATTATGGAATATTGATTTTTTCAAGGTTTAGAAATATTTTGGAAAATTTCAGAAAAATAGTCAAGAGTGGACTTTTGATTTGAAATTCTTAGGAAAATTATTTATGGGTCAAAGAAGCTAATGGATAAGAAAAATCCATTTATGATATTTTGGTTTAATTTCTGGATATATCTTATATTTCAGAAAAATAGGAGAAGGGATAGGATTGGAAGAATAAATATTTAGAAGGGCAAAATGGTCCAGCAATTATATAATATACGTGCTGCCTCCTCCTCAATACGGCTGAATCGTTTCTCCGTTGCACAGCTGGTCTTCCACGCGTCTAAATTCACTCCTCCATGTAACAGCTGGTTACCACGCGTCTAGCTCATTTCATTCGGTGTCCAGAGAAAAGAGAGATAGAGAGCGCGAGCAAGAGAGAGAGGAAGCACGAGAGGAAGAAGTCGGCGACGGAGAGGAGGCTGAGTTGAATCTGGTGATCGGAGGTGGTATCCAGTGCATGCAAACCGATCAAACATTCCAGGTGAGCATCCTGATCAACCTCCCACCATTTTCTTTCCTGTAATCCGAGTGGTTATGGCGTGTTTGAGGAGAGAGAGACAGAAGGGTAGTGAGAGAAAGTGATGGAAAGGATAAGAGGACCGATGGATTCGGATTCTATGGGTAGATTGAAGTGTTTGACGTTGGTTTTCAAGCTTGCATGTAAGGTTGATACTCTGTCCTGAGATTACCGAACTGATATATATATATATATATATATATATAGTTTCGATACTTGTAGCTTCAGGTTCTGTAAGTTAGGAAGAATATAATATAATATTATATGTATACACAATCTGTAGCAGAATAAAGTTTAGCTTATGGGCCTGTGTTATATGTACATATAAGTATATATCTTCTGGTTGATTTAGTGACGGGAGGTTACGGGTCTTCCAATTTTGATGTCTCTGATATGTTGATTAATGTTGCTGTCATGGGACTGAAATTTTAGAAACTAAAGTGGTGGAGATGTATATTTATACATGGATGTATCGGGTTTTAAATGGAATGAAGAAAGATGATGATTTTGTTGCTGAATGGGGTTGAGTTTGGGTTTTATATATTTATATAATTGCTTGAGTGTGACCGTGGGAGCTGGAATGTGAGTAGAGAGAGATATATGAGAAAGAAGGAAGTAGTGGTGATATGAAGAATTGACTTTGGAAGCCTAGAGTTGATGTGGAAATGCTGTCTAAATAAATAAATAAATAAGAGTGTGGTTTTAGAACCTTGATACTCAAAATTTACTAGGAAGAGAACCATGTATGGTTTGTTCTTAAGGTTTTGAATGATAAGTGATGATTATGTAAGTTAATTTGTTATATGATCGAATGGTGAATAGAAATGGTTGAAGCTTGGGGACTTTAGAATTTTGAAGGAGAAAATTGATTAGAACTCTAAAATGTGAAGCTTTGAACTAAGGGATACTTTGATATGAGGAAGTATTAAATCATTGGAGTTTATTGATAAAAGAACCTATAAAAGGTTGAATTGAGTGATTTAGCTATTGCCCTTCAATCTGAAATTTTCTTTTAGATTTAAACTAAAGGATTATATGGATTTGGAAAGTACAACGATGACAGTAACTTGATCATGAAAAATATTGGTACAACTTGTAAACTAAAATGAATATAGTTGAGTAATTGTAAATGTTTGGGTGTGTCTCTCGACCAATCATAGGGTTATGGTTAGAAGTACTGTGATTGTATTAATATCTTCAAAAGTCTATGAAAGAAATGTGAGGATTAATAAGGGGAGGACTTAAGGAATGTCCTTAAAATATAATAAATAAAAATAGTATATTTGACCAAGATGACCAGTTACTAAGAAAAGTAACTATTTGGGCTGAGATAAAGAGAGAAACTCTCCACAGTAAATGTATTAAATAAGAAAATTGTCCAGGATGACCAACTATTAAGTAAGGGTAGAGATTGAAAAAGGATTGGGATTTAAAGAGAGATTTCTAATTTATGAATTTTAGTTGGATCAAGCATTAACCTGCCCTTACTAAAATAATAGGTTTTGATATCTGCAAAAGCCCACCGAAGAAGCTAAGAGAAAGGAAACAAGTAAGGTTTGATTTTGAAGCAGAAGGTTCAGGTAGTAGTTCTTTCCTCCCTTATACTTGTGTATGATTGCTACATGTCTGTTTGTGCCATATTGCTATTCAAAAAGCATGAGAACATGTAATCCTTAATTCCTTGCATGGATTATTTAGCCGTGATCATGTGTAGCTGATAGACATGGGGCAGTGATTGCCAATTATTTGCGCATTATTTATTCAGCTTGTCTATCTGTCATTGCGCATAAATGCTTAATTGCATTAGCTTGCAAGGTTATGTTCCATATGGCTTGTTTTGCATGCTTTATGTAATCTGCACATTTGTTTGATGGAAATTACTACTACGGGGATTCTTCGGAATCTCACCCCCCCAATTTATGATGAATAGTGAAGGCTAGTAGCTAGAAGGACAAGGAGGTTATTTAAGAAGAAGGTGGGCTGGTTGAAGAGCAGAGATACCTGTTATAATTCTGTAAATTGTATAGTAAAATATTTGGGCAAGTAACTTTACTTGCTTATTGGAAATATTATTTTGTATCCTCTAGAAGAAGGAGGTGAGCATTGCCAAGTGCACGTATATGCTGTCAACCAAGAGCGTTGCTTTATTTTTAATATAATATTATAAGATTGTATAGTATGAAATTATTTTAGGTGATAATAGATTGAGTTGAAAGCAGGGTTGATATTGGATCACTAATCAGTTATCTGAAGGTTTGAAATATTTGATCAACGGATTCCAATGTTAAAGAAAAAAAAAAATTCCGTGTCTTTTCCCAGGACGGAAACCTGGCGTTAGTGATTCACAGACGTTAAAATGATCCTATTAGTATATAAAAGTGAGGTGTTGCAAAATGTGTCCATGAAAGGGTAATTCTAATACACATTATTAGTAAGGGTATTTTAGAGAAGACCACACCTATTTATAATAAATAGCTAACTTAACTTTCTTAAACTCCCCAAATTAATCAACTAGATCTTATATTAAGGACCAGAGGTAATATACATAGGACCAGCCCTATGAGAGATGATGTAACTTATACTAATGACACAGGGAGTAAAATGAGCTCGCCCTTAAAGGGTGTGTTTAGATTAGCTTATAGTTTTTTTTGTGATTTTGCATTGTAGGAAGTAAATATGTGAAAAGAATTTTGTCTCTGATCACCTTATCATTCAATGGAGGATTACCTCATTATATTTAAGGGATTTCTTGGCTCAGATTTAATGCTAGAACAACATTGCGACATTCTAGTAAGTTTAAGGGCGATATTACGTCATTAATATAGTTTGGCATACATGGTGCCTTTGAGAAGATAGTTTAAGGAAGAAAATATCAGATCAGACAGCTCGTATTTAGCAGTATAACTTTCTTTCAAGTTTGTGAAACATAAACAATTGTCTTTCATTTTACATATAACTGAATACAAATTACATACAGTTGAAGAAAAGTGGCGTTAGTTAAACATAGGTTACAATTGGGTTCTTAAACAAATTTAGACACATTAATTTAAACAATAAATTTTGTAAGGATTTTTCAACAGCTTTTCCTTTTTAAAAATGGAACACTCTATACTTCTATAAACTGAAAATTTACCATTAAAATTAGTTGAAGAAAGCGATTCAAAACTCCAAAATTTGCGCACCACAAATTGCTAGCATAATGGATTGCTACAAAAATCCTTTTTAGACTTTTCCTTCTTTTTTTTTTGGGCACCAAATCCTTATTAGACTATTGCTTAGAATTATAGCTATCGTAATGTCCAACATATATGTAACTAATTGACCAATCAATTCTTTAATGTTCTGTAGACGAGAGATGAGGGATATATAATTACAGGGGCAGCCCAGGTTTCGTGGAAGTTCATAGAGGGCTTGGGACCTGGAAACATTTATTCTGTATCATTCCAAAATTTCCATCTTTAGATGGAGCTATATACAGTTATTGAAGAAGAGATATATTGGAAGATGAAGAAATGAACACGACACTCACAAGGGAGAAAGATTTAATCATAAGAACTTACGAATAAGATGCAAATTAAATTGAGCGATATATAATGAAAAAACCAGTACATTCTGAGAAACCTTAATTAGACTGAATCCTCCCACCTCCTCACATTTATTAGAATTAAGGAATTTATTTGCCTTCTTTAATGTATGCAAATCAGTTATTACGTAGGAGTATATTATATATAGAGGGAAAGAAACAATTGTCTTTCATTTTACATATAACTGAATACAAATTACATACAGTTGAAGAAAAGTGGCGTTAGTTAAACATAGGTTACAATTGGGTTCTTAAACAAATTTAGACACATTAATTTAAACAATAAATTTTGTAAGGAAGGATTTTTCAGCAAGTTTTCCTTTTTAAAAATGGAACACTCTATACTTCTATAAACTGAAAATTTACCATTAAAATTATTTGAAGAAAGCGATTCAAAACTCCAAAATTTGCGCACCACAAATTGCTAGCATAATGGATTGCTACAAAAATCCTTTTTAGACTTTTCCTTCTTTTTTTTTTTGGGCACCAAATCCTTATTAGACTATTGCTTAGAATTATAGCTATCGTAATGTCCAACATATATGTAACTAATTGACCAATCAATTCTTTAATGTTCTGTAGACGAGAGATGAGGGATATATAATTACAGGGGCAGCCCAGGCTTCGTGGAAGTTCATAGATGGCTTGGGACCTGGAAACATTTATTCTGTATCATTCCAAAATTTCCATCTTTAGATGGAGCTATACACAGTTATTGAAGATATATTGGAAGATGAAGAAATGAACACGACACTCACAAGGGAGAAAGATTTAATCATAAGAACTTACGAATAAGATGCAAATTAAATTGAGCGATATATAATGAAAACCCAGTACATTCTGAGAAACCTTAATTAGACTGAATCCTCCCTCCTCCTCACATTTATTAGAATTAAGGAATTTATTTGCCTTCTTTAATGTTTGCAAATCAGTTATTACGTAGGAGTATATTATATATAGAGGGAAAGATGCTTCTGCCGAAAATAGAGCCTATGTGACACATATACGTCAGCATTCTATGCAGATATAAAAAATACAGCTGGTGAAATAATGCTTTCAACTTTGTTCAGTTGAATCAGACCTGTAACAAAATATATTCGGCAAAAAAAAAAGGCCTATAACAAAATATAAAAAGAAAAAACTGTAGCCATTTAATTCAGCTTTTTCCCTTATAAATGGAGAGCCTTTCGATCCGATTCCAAATGAATGCTTTCTTTTAATTGAAAAAAAGATGCTTTTTTTCCCAATGTGTGATCATATTTTAATCGCTTCCTCAATTGATGATCCACAGTGTGCCACGAAACTAACGAAATATGTGATCTTATCCGTTCAACATTTATATTATACATGTGGGTGTGTGAGCCATCGTTTGTTTGCACGATGGAATACTGGAAAAGCAAGGCTTGACTTTAATGGATAGCCAGACAATTACTTATTAAAGCTCGGTCAAGTTTCGCGGAAGTTTTTGATAGCTGGCTTGGGACCTGGAAACGATTTATTCTCCATCATTATTAATTCCAATTTCCATCTTTAGGTTGACCTCTACAGTTAAGGATCGTCCAAGTGTTAACACAGAGCAAAACACAGAAGAGATTCGGAAGATGCATGGAAGGGGAAGAATGAACACATGCTCACCAGGGAAAAAGATATACACACACACACACACATATATATATAGAGTGAAGTGAATGATCATAAAAGGTTACAATAAGATGCAAATTGAGAGATTTACAGATAAAGAACCTAAACATTCTGAGAAACCTTAAACTTAAGCCTTCGACCTTTGATATGAAATTGAGGGTCACTGAAGATAGAGCCATTGAAAAGACCTTGACTTTGTCCTGTATTCAAAATAGCATTGTTCTGAGAAGAGGGAAGAATGTTCCCTTGGTTCCTATGAGAGACCACTCTGTCATCTTCCAACAACTTTCTTCGAATAAAATTTACATCGTCCATAACATCATCGGGAGGCAAACAATCAGGTGCAAGACTACTAATGAGACCATCACACTTACCGACAGGATCTGCAAAACCTGAACGGTCCACAACAAGACCGTTCGATGGATCGCAGGATATGCACGAAATGTTACGAAGAACCACCGAAGGAGACTTCGACTCGAATTGAATTTCATATTCCTCATCTCTTCTGTACAAGGCTAACTGATTTTCACTTCTTCCCATTTCATAGCTCCAAAATGATACCTGGCGTCCGATTGGTCTTCGTCTTTTAACTGTGAAATTCTCACCAAATTCTCGAGCTTTCACAGAACCAAACTTGTAAAGCCGATCGCTGTCTCTTAGAGCCACGAACTCTGTTTACTGCCACAAGATTATCTTCACACATGGCATCATAGAATGTAAAAATCACCTTGTCATGACTCGCCCCGTAATAAGAAGTGCAAATTCCTGGTTTCTCGTCCCACTCACCAGTATAAATGATAGCGCTCTCCTTGCCGAATTCATTTGACCATTCGTATTGTTCACATCTTATCGAGACAGAAACTCTTGGACGATGGGGCGCTATGTGGCTCAATGAAGAACCCATATGCTTGTATTCACAAACACATCAACTCGCTCAACATTTACAGGGAATATTAAAGGGGTTATATATACTGGGGCGATACCGGATAAGTATATGTTCGATGATAAAACCTATTCAGTGATTAAATAATATAGGGATAAGATGCAATCATATCCATGAAGTATTTCCCTGTGCCCATATATATATGACACCATAAAATCTTCATGGGTGCAAGTACATATGAACGTTCCGCAATAGAGAAAGTGTCATGTCCGTTAAATACGAGCAACATCAACTGTCAAGTTCACGTGGAAATTAAAACATAAAAATATATGTATCAAAATTATTTCTTTGGCAATATAAGTGTTCAAATATTTTAGATAATATTTGTGTTAATATTTCACATTTGAGTGCTGAACAACATATAAAATGTGGGAAAATAAAGAATAACCAAGTTTACAGGTGCATATACATATATCCACTTTCAACTAGAACTTGCAGTCCAGATTATTTTTTTAGGATATGCCGTCATGGCTTCTGTCCTATTTTTTATGTACACTCTAACTTATCTTTTTAATGGAAATTATTTTGTCCTCTCTGGAGAAAAAAAAAAAAGTACTTCCACTACGATCCAAAGAATCAGATTCTAGAATAGGCTGGGCAAGATAGCCCAAGTAATAAGGATGTGGTGATAAGATATGTAGACAAAGATTAAGAGTTTAAATCTCTCTTGACATTATATATTTCTATTATTTTACTTTTTAGAATCATCGTAAGCTTCTCAGTAAATTATATTGACTTCTATAACTTACTAAACCCTAAACGCCTGGCTCTAACTATCTCTAGACTAAGTTCTTCCACAAACAATTACAATAAATGATGCACATATCCCAATCCCAATTCTAATTCTAATAATGCAACACTAGTTCCAAAAGATTCTTTATTTTTCCATAAATTAATTATCCATCATCAAAAAAGTTCAAAAATGGGCATCAACACTTTAAGAAGTCCGCATTACAGCTGACAGCATAATGGGTAGCATAACAAATTAATTATTTAACAGGCTTACAATTAAAGCTACCACCATATATTCTCTAGAAGATTGTAACTAATTGATCAATTGATTCTGTAATGTGCTCATCAGAACATGAAGGCGCAATAGAAGAGGAAGAGATGACCCTGATACACAGTAGAAAGAAGGTCATTACCACTTGTTGTATCGTTTACATTAGTTTTCGGAATGAAGAACTTACAATAACACTCTTCTAGTTTTAAATATAAGACCCAGTTTGTAGTGTAAATTATACTACAAAATGGGTCTTATATTAAGGACAGTAGGAAGTGGCATTTAGAGTGATATACAGCTCTTGTTGTGGCTTTCAATCTTGAGAGAGAGAGCCAGAGATTGATTGAATTGAAGAAGCCAAAGATTCTGAGAACCTTTAAACAGAATTTGATAGTGTCTGAAGCCATTGAGGAGACCTTGAGTTTGTCCTGAATTGGAAATAACATCGTCTTGTGAATAGGAAAGAGAAGGCCGTGAGAGATTGCACTTCCTGCATCTTCCGCTTTTCTTCCGGGACTTGACTATCTCATGGATATATTGGATATTTCACGAACGACAAACACTGTAACCAATAATTGAAGATGTTTGGTTCCAATGTCATTATTCATAAATCACATCCCGCTCCCACACTCCCATGAAGATAATAATTATACTAGAAAATAATAATTGGCATTTTTCTTTTCTTTTTTTCTGTTGTTAGTTGGAACCACATGTTTTTGTAATTCCCTCAAATTTATATTTATATGCTTTTTCATATAATTGATTCCCTGTGTTTATCCCACTTGCGATGGCAACCGAGACCTAACCCACCATTATTAGGGCCAAAATAATGCGTATTCTTCTCCCACTATGTTAAATTACTAAATTGCCAAATTATAATTTCATCCAGTTGCTTAATTCAACCAACCTAAGCATTATTTAATTATAACTTAATTAAATTAATAATTACCTGGGGTATTTCTGCTGGATTTCTCTGCATTCAATTTTGCTCATACACTATTGCCATTTGCTAGATGCAATTTATAAGCTGAATTGAGTAATTAATTTATAATATATCACTAAAAAAAAAGGACTTTTAGCAATGACTTTTTGTGTCATCACTAAAAGTGTGACTTTCAGCAGTGACTCTTAATGTTAACGCTAAAAATCTTACTTTCAGCCACAACCATAATGTCACTGCTTTTAGAGACGTCACTAAAGGTCAATTTTCAAAAGTGAGACTGTCAGCACTAACCATGTCACTGCTGAAAGTATATTTTCAATAGTGACCTAATGCTGCCACTAAAAAGGACCCACCAAAAGAAGCTTTTAGTGGCGACTCAACATGTCGCCGCGGGCCTACCGGCAACAATGTGATGGCTATTGACGATGGTCCTATTTTTTTTGGCGACTTCTTTCAATAGTGGCTTTTGTGTTGGTGCTAATGGATTGTTCAGTGGCGACTTTTGTGCCACTGCTAAAGGGTCTTTTTGAAACTATACTTTCAGTGACGGCTTACTTTGTTACCACTGATAAGTTTCAGCAACAGTCGTTACGGCAATGACTTGGTGACAACTTCAGTGGCAATTTTTTGACTTTCAGCGGCTCTTTTTTTTTTTTGTAGTGTACGTTGTGTACTGACAAATAAATAATTGTTATGAGAATTGACAAATTAAAAATCAGCCAAAAGGTTCCTCTTTATGTGCTTATAGTACAACAAACCCAAAGATACTTATCTCACTTGACAGACTCAATTGAAGCATACAGATATTATACAACTAATAATGCAAGTTGCTTTATTAAAATTTCCTAATTAAGTAGCATGAATAAAAAATGATGAATAATTTGGATATAATCATAAGTCAATAAAAAAACAGGTGACATAAAAAAATGAATGGAGCTAACTTATTATAAAATAATAAGAACAACGTGAATATATATATATCCACACACATACATATGTAGATGTTAATAATCATAAGAACTTAACAATAAGATGCAAACTGAGCGATATATATAATGAAGAACCTAAGCATTCTGAGAAACCTTGAGCAAACTCAAACCTACCACCTTTGATATGAAATTGAGGGTCCTTCAAGATAGAGCCATTGAAATTACCTTGACTTCATCCTGTGCTCAAAATAACATCTTCCATTAACTGTGTCCGAATGTCATGTACATCCAGCGAAAGTACCTTGAAAATTTCATTGTTAATAGTTCGTCAGATCCCGACCGCGCTGGATGTTCCTGTTGTTGATGATACAGCCGTTGCCATCGCCTTGAGAAATCCGCTCATTATAATAAAATTTCCCGAATTATAAATGTTTTGTGAATTCCCGGTAGTGATATTATTGTTGCCATCTTCCATCAGCTTACTCCGAATGTCAATTAAATCCTTCATAATAACATTATCTGGAGGCTCTTCGTGATATACTTCCTGAAACCCAACCGGATATCTTGCAGCGCAGAACGCATCCGCATCTAGACCGCTCCTAGGATCAAAGTTATGAGCACACAGTGACGAATATCCACAAAAGGATAACTTGTCTCGAATGCAATTTTATAGCTATCCATATCTTCTCTATTCAAGGTTAATTGGTATGTTCTTCTTCCCATTTCATAGCTCAAAAAGAATAGCTCAGGTCCGAATGCTCTTTGTCTTCTCACTTTGAATTTCTCCCGGAAATCTTTCACTTTAATGCCACCAAATTTGTAATGAGGCCCATCATCGCCATCTTCTCATACGGCCACAACTCCATGTTTGCGGCCAAAAGATTATCTTCACACCTGGCATCATAGAATGTAAAAATCACTTTGCACGTTTCCATTCCACAATAAATAACGCAAATTCCTGGATTTGTGCCACGAACTGTAAACGGAAGCGTACTCATCCCGGGATCCACTACTGGTCCATTCGTAAACATCAGCTCCGTTCAGATCTGCAGGAGCCCCGTGAAAAATGGTTGCTAAGTGAGGAGCCCATATACTTGCATTTATGATCAATTCATAACCTAATAAACATTTACTGAGACGAGGGATACACACACACACACACACATTTGAGGCGAGCTAGACTGGACAAGAATATATTGGATGATAGGTGCTGTTCAATATTGGATCGAATAATATGTATAATGTGGCTGTCAAAAACACGCACAAATGCTTCAGAATAACTTTTCTAAAGGGAGAACCCGATTCCGTTTAATCATATTCATTCTAATGCTCCGTTCCCTCAGGTCCTGTAAATAAGTTATGACTAACCGAATCATGTAGATCAAAATGGCGATTAAAATTAGTTAAAAGTAATTAATGTGGATGAGATATACCTTTTCTTTCCTAAATATACCCTTATTTATAGAGAGTAAGTGAGAGAAAATGAGTGGGAAAATTTTGAGAAAATTGATGTACAAACATATATTTAATGGGAGCAAAAATTGAAAGGGCGGATCAAGATTTTCGGACAAAAATGAAGTCTAGCTTATAATAGGACTAGCCTTATAAAATGAGTTGGCCGTTACCCCATGTTTGTTTGGTTAAACTTTAATGAACTTGATTTAAAAAATTGAAGTGGGGTTTAAAAATTTTAATAAAGATAATATAAAATATAAAAGAGTGATAAAATTAATTAAAAGCTCTTAATCTCACTTTTTCAATTGTTTAAATCAAGCACATTAAAATTTTCTCCCCTCCATTTTCTTCATGCCAAACGGGCTGACAAATGTTTAAAATGAGAAAAGAATTTTGTCTCTATTGACCCTGTCACTGATTGCAGTACCAAAACAGCATTGCAACATTTTATCAAGTTTAGGGCGACGTTACATCCTTAATATTTGGGCATCCATGGTGATTTTGAGAAGATGGTTTAAGGAAGAAAATGTCCTTTTGATGTAATTAAAAATAAAAGAACGATTTGCGTAATCTTTATTGTAGGAGACATCAATTGAGATTTTGAAAATAAAAGAGAAATATTTATACTTTGTTAATCCTTAATAAATACGCCAATACACTTGATCTCATATTTATTTCGTGATCTAATGCTTGTTTCGTCTATGCTCGTGTTAGTGTTACTAATGCCTTTTACTATATTGTAGTGGAGAGAGGATTCGGAGTGAAAAATGGGGGGTCTTTTATTATTAATTTTATAACTTGATACACTAAAATTTATCGATTTTTTTTAAGTTAAGGTACAAATTTGTCATGAAAGTTTTTACTTGGGAGAGTTGAAAATTCAAAAGTATTTTTTGGTGCAAATTTTTCTAAAAAATTATAACAACATTGCCTCCTGTTATTAAAAAACAAATGTTGACCATTAAGATAGTGATGTTTGTAACACCCCAAATTTCTGAATTAGGAAAAGTAGAAATGAAAAATTTTATTTAAAATTATTTGGTGCCTGAATAAATTGGGCAAAAATATGGAACATGAATTTTAAAGACTTAGAAATATTTTGAAAAAGTTATTCCCAAAAAGTGGCTTAAATAATTTTAAAAGTTATTTTTAGAATAAAAATGGGTTAGTTTCTTAGAAAATTTTAAGAAAAGTGGCTAGGAGTCGACTTTTGACCAGAAATTTTTAGAGAAACTATTTTATGCGTCAAAGAAACCATTATGAATTAATTTATGAGTTTTATCTTATATTTCAGAAAAATAGAGAAAGGGATGAAATTGGGAATAAGGGGAATGAATGGCATAGTGGTCACTTAGCTTCACCACTTCTCTCTCACGCGCCTTTCCCCTTTAATCTTCAGAAACTTTCTCCCCGCCTCATATGCATCCAGAGCGTGGGAAGAGTTGAGAGAAACAGAGACGGCGGACGGAGAAAGATCGGAGGTGCTTGGGTCACATGGAAACCGATTAAATTTGGAAGGTGAGACTCCTGATCAATCTTCCATCCTTTTCTTTTCCGTTTTTGGCGTATTTTGGCTGTAATGGAGAGGAGAGAGGGGTAGGGAGAGAAACTCCTGATTTAAGCTGGAAACTTGATGATGATGAGAGAATGATGTTGGTTGATGATGGTAGTTAGGATTTTTAGGTTGCATGTCCCTTTCTTGGTCTCTGTGTTGCTGTCCGAATCTGGGTTTGATGTAGGGTTCTTCGTGCTGTCAAGATTTGGGCTAATGAGGGGTAGTAGAGTACCTTGCATGATGTTAGATACCTCTGTTTTGGGTTGGCCGAACAGAGGTTGAAATCTCTGCAAGTTTGAGTTTCAAATTCTTTGCTCTGTTTCGTTGCTGGCCAAAGAGGTGAATGAGTCGCTGGTTTAGGATGACTATGAGTTGATGATTCATAAACCATAGTTAAAAGCTTGAAGAGGTTAAAGTTCAAAGTGTGTGTGTGTGTGTATATAGCTAAATGGTCTCGGGTTATGGGAGAAGAATGGGTAAAGCTTATGGAATTATTTAATTTTAGTGCTTGTAGATGCGTGAGTTTGGAGTGCTATTTGAATCGGGAAGTTTGGCCGAGAGCTGATTGAATGGTTAAAAATTAATGCTTAGAAGTTATAAGCTAATTTGGAACTGAACCTCGCTATTTTTGGGTGTTTATAGTTTGATTCTGGTTTAATGGGAAATTGAAGAAATATATATATATATATATATATATAATTAGACATATACGTTGCTGCTCAAGTTATGTTGAGAAGTGTAATAGGATTTGGAAATTCTAGATCTAATTGAAAGAATGGAAGGGATTAAAAAGATTAAGGATGGTTTATAATTATATATGAGGTTTATTGGTTGAGTTTGCTTAGAAGGTTATTGATTTTAAATTATTGGAGATTTTTAGAAGTTATTAAAGAGTAATTGTTTAATTGGAATAAAAAGTCAAAGGATGTTCAAAATGTTTGGCCGAAGGATATAAGAAATAAAGGAAGTTAGGATTTGATATAAATGTTGAAGTTTGGGATTTTGAATTGATGATAAGATTGATTGAAATTTTGAAGTGATAGCTCAAAAGTATTCTGGAAGTATTGAAAAGGGTATTAAGAGAGGATTAAGAAGGAAGTTAGAAATGATTTAATACAATGAAAAGTGATTTTCATGAACTTTAAGAGATGGAAACATAAGGAAATAGACTAGGGTATAGCATAAATATAATGGGAAGTTTAGAGATCAAATGATTGAACTTAAGATTTAATTTGGTGCCCATTTTGGGGACCAAAGAATTTAAGCTGATTTGAAATTTATTATTTGAGGTTTGCTTGAGGTTTCCAAATGGAGGATGAAAATTTTAAATGAGTAAATTAATAGTTATAGTGTTTAAAAATTAGGCAAAATTATACAAAATTCCCTAAACTATGGGCCAGTTACGTATAATCTCCCTCATGTTTAAAAGTTTAAATTCAACCCCTCATCTTTTATTTTTTATTTTTTATTATGAACACTTACCGCTAACTCACCGTTATCTTTCTAACGAAATTTGCCATGTCAGATCAATATAAAGAGACCTCGCATCCTATGTGGTATCTTACATGGCATCCCATCTAAGTTAATTTTATAAAACACCCCTGAACTTTAAGCTAGTTGCACATAACCCCCTAACATTTTAATGCTAAACTTCCATTACTTTTTCTTTTCCCATTTAATGCTCATCAAACCTACTCATTACTTTCATTGCAACATTTTTACAATGTTATAATTTTATTTTATGATCTTAACAAATATAATTTATTAAGATTTTGACAATCTTTTATTAATTAAAATAGCAATTTTGTGCGATAAAAATAAAATAAAAATTTTATTTAAAAAATTATGTTGACAAAAAAAGAAAAGAATAAAAGCTCGACTCTAATTGGGAAAAAAAAGGGTAATAAAGATAAATATTGGCAAAAGTGAAATACTGAACAAAGCTGGAAGGTTCATTTTGACGTTGTGAGGGTCTCATAAGAATTGAAAGGTAAAAGTTGCATTTCATTGAAGAGATTTAATGAGTAAGAGATTTTTTTTAATATAAAATGACATTTTAATCCTCATATAAAAATAATATAATTATAATAAAATGATTATATTGGATAGGATGCCAGATAAGATGCCACGTAGGATGTAAGGTGTCTTGTTTTGATTCGATATGGCAAATTCCGTTAAAAAGATAACGGTTAGTTAACAGCTAGGTGTTCATAATAAAGAAAATGAAAGATCAAGGGAGTTGAATTTAAACTTTCAAATATCAGAGAGGTTATATGTAGCTAGCCCATAGATCAGGGGTGTTTTGTATAATTTAGCCTAAAAATCATTTCAAGGTACAGGGCCATCGGAAACATTCATGAGTAATTGAGGATGTAGTGGTTTCCTAGTGTGCCGCACAACATTAATAACTAAATTTGTGATCTTATCGGTTGAACGTATTTTGACATATGATGAGTCATCTTTCGGTGGTGGAGGGTTGGATCCAATTTCAGTGCTTATCATCTTGATGAGCACCTTATGTGAGATATTTTATTATATTAATAGCTATTTAGATATTATTAGGATAATTAATAAATATCATGAGTGTGGTCCGTAGTTATTTTGGGCCTAGTCCAAGATGGGTAATTGACTCAGTTAATTAAAGTTAATTTTCTGATGGCGAAAAATAACATACAGTATACTGAGTCTAGAGCGAAACCCTAATTCTCTTCTCTGCTCACTCTCTGAGGGTTCCTCGCTGGTGACAGCTACATTCTAGTTGCTCATCATTGTGCCCAATCATCAGCTGGAAGATTTCCTGTATTGTTTTCTCTAATGGTGTTCTTGGATTCAAAGCTCCTTATCATTCAGATCAAGTTCTACATCAAATCAATTGAGCTAATGGCAAGAAGTATTTATAAGTCTTCCGCTGTAACTCTTTTGAGTATCATATATATGTATATAATCTGGATTGATTAAATAATATATACATGTGTTGTTTTGGTTACACCTTAAACTCATCAGATCTGAATTGTCCGTATCTTATATGGGTGGTCTGAGTTTGATCTCTTTTTTATATTTATTTGCTCTAAATAATTATTTTAATATGTATAAATTTTAAAATAAAAATAATCTCTTAACTATTATTTTTTAAAAAAATAATTTTTTCTATTAAAAATAATTAATCAAAGACTTTAAATCTAGATCGTTCAAATCAGATATAGACAGTTTAGATCTGATGAGCTTAAAGTGCTCATCAAAGTGATAAGTACTGAAACTAGGTCCATGAAGGATCATTTGTATAAATTAAAACGCACAACAGAAAAATGTATTGGGAGAAGAGTAAACCGCAGAGCAATGGGCTAACAAAAGGGACATAAACACAAATCCTCTTACTTAGAGAGAGAGAGAGAGAGAGAGAGAGGTGAAGAAACCTAAAGACGTAGTAAATCGCTCATCTGTTATGTTTCACGTTCAACAAGCTAAGAATATCATATTAGAACCCAACAAAAGGACCTTGAAAATTTCCTCCTTAACCGTTCGTTTGATGCCGACCACGTTGGTTCCTGTCGTTGATGATACAGCCGTTGCAATCTCCTAATTGTCCTGTATTGTTTATAATATTGCAAATGTTTTGTGAGGAAGGAAGAGAGGTCCCAGTAGTATTGTTGCCATCAGAGACTACACTTGCTGCATTATTTTCCATCAACTGTCCGAATATCGTTTGCTTCCTTCTTAACATCATGTGGAGGAGGCTCATCGTGATTATTGATGTTAGGAATACGCAGTCCGGCACGCTCATTCGAAACTGTAGTGTCTACCATTAGACCTCTAAGGATCACAGGATATAAGCACACGGTTATGAAGAAGATGCAAAGGAGCCTTTGAATCGAACACAATTTCATAATTTTGCTCCCCTTGTTTATGGAAGGCCGACTGATTTTTTCTTCTTCCCATGACATAACTCAAATACAATAGCACAGGTCCCACTGATCTTCGTCTTCTCACAGTGAAATTCTCACCAAATTCTTGGGCTTTAAAGGGACCAAATTTGTAAAGCCCATTGCCATCATCTCTCATAGCCACAAGCTCTATGTTTACTGCCACCAGATTATCTCCACAGAAGGCATCACAGAATGTGAGAATCAGCTTGTCGTGACACTTGCTGTAACAAATAGTGCAAATTCCTGGATTTGTGTCCCACGCTCTGTAAGCGCAAGCGTACTCCTCGCCTTATTCACTTCTCCAATTTTATACATCACAGCTCACCATGTACAAATTGCTAAACGAGGAATCCATGTATTTGCATTCATAGGAGGGATATATATGTGTATATATCTCACTGAGGCTAGACCGGAGAAGTCTATATTGGATTCCATGGCAGTATTCAGTAATTGAATTAAATAATATGTATAATGTGTCTGTCAAAAACTTGCATAAATGCCTGAGAATAACTTTTGTAAATGGAGAACCCTATTCCTTTAATCATTCATTAAAATAAAGAAAGTAAAAGAGCTTTTTT